>NC_067424.1:39252013-39508879 GCF_009764475.1 Pristis pectinata
GGGTGTGAGAGGGGTAGGGGCTGTGAGGGGTGGGGGGGAGGAGAGGGGTAGGGGCTGTGAGGGGAGGGGGGCTGTGAGAGGGGTGGGGGGAGTGAGGGGAGGGGGGGTGTGAGAGGGGGAGGGGGGAGTGAGGGGAGGGGTAGGGGCTGTGAGGGGAGGGGGGAGTGAGGGGAGGGGGGTGTGAGAGGGGTAGGGGCTGTGAGGGGTGGGGGGTGTGAGAGGGGGAGGGGGGAGTGAGGGGAGGGGTGTGTGAGAGGGGTAGGGGCTGTGAGGGGTGGGGGGTGTGAGAGGGGGAGGGGGGAGTGAGGGGAGGGGGTGTGAGAGGGGGAGGGGGGAGTGAGGGGAGGGGGTGTGAGAGGGGTAGGGGCTGTGAGGGGAGGGGGTGTGTGAGAGGGGTAGGGGCTGTGAGGGGAGGGGGGTGTGAGAGGGGTAGGGTCTGTGAGGGGAGAGGGGGGGAGTGAGGGGAGGGGGGGTGTGTGAGGGGAGAGGGGTTGGGGGAGTGAGGGTAGGAGGGGGAGTGAGAAGGGTAGGGACTGTGAGGGGAGAGGGGTGGGGGGAGTGAGGGGAGGAGGGGGGTGTGAGAGGGGTAGGGGCTGTGAGGGGAGGGGGGAGTGAGGGGAGGGGGGGTGTGAGAGGGGTAGGGGCTGTGAGGGGAGGGGTGGGGGGAGTGAGGGGAGGGGGGTGTGAGAGTGGTAGGGGCTGTGAGGGGAGAGGGGTGGGGGGCTGTGATTGGTGGGGGGCTGTGGGGGGTGTGAGGGGAGAGGGGTTGCGGAGTGAGGGGGAGGGGTGGGGTGTTGTGAGACGGGTAGAGGGCTGTGAGGGGAGAGGGGTGGGGGAGAGGGGAGAGGGGTAGGGGGTGTGAGGGGAGAGGGGTTGGGGGGTGAGAGGGAGGTGGGGTGTTGTGAGACGGGTAGGGGGCTGTGAGGAGAGAGGGGTAGGGGGTGTGAGGCGGGTAGGGGGTGTGAGAGGGGTGGGGGGGTGTGAGGGGAGAGGGGTTGGGGGAGTGAGTCGGTGGGAGGGGGTGGGGGGTGTGAGGGGGAGGGGTGGGGGTGGGAGAGGGGGTTGACGGGGAAGGGGTGGGGTTGTGTGAGGGGGTGGGGGAGTGGGATGAGTCTGAGAGGTGTGGGGGGTGAGAATAGGGGTGCGAGAGGGGTGGGGGGGTGTGAGGGGAGAGGGGTTGGGGGAGTGAGTCGGTGGGAGGGGGTGGGGGGTGTGAGGGGGAGGGGTGGGGGTGGGAGAGGGGGAGGGGGTTGACGGGGAAGGGGTGGGGTTGTGTGAGGGGGTGGGGGAGTGGGATGAGTCTGAGAGGTGTGGGGGGTGAGAATAGGGGTGCGAGGGGGAGGGGGTTGGGGAGAGGTGTGGGGTTGGAGGGTGGGGGCTCCGGGGGTGGGGGAGGTGTGGGTGTTGGGGAGGGTGGTGAGTGGGGGCTGGGGGGTCGGGGGGTGAAACGGGTGGGGGAATGGGGGGTAAGGGGAGTGAGTCGGTGTGGGGTGGGGCGAGGGGTGTGAGGGGGTGAGAAGGAGGAGAGGGTTGAAGGGGGTGGGGGGTGAGTTTGAGAGGGGTGGGGGTGTGGTGTGGGTATAGGGGTGAGAGGGGCGTGAGGCGGAAGAGGGGTGAGAGGGGAGGGGGAGTGTGGTGGGGCTGAGGGTGTTGGGGGTATAGGGGTGCGAGGGGGTGGGGGAAGAGGTGTTGGGGGTGAGAGGGTTGGAGGGTTAGGGGTAGAGGGGGGTCTTGGGGAGTGGGGGTGGTGTGGGCTTTGGGGAGGGGGTGAGAGGGGTGGGGAATGGGGGGTAAGGGGAGTGTCGGTGAGTTGGGTGGAGGGGTATTGGGGTGAGGGGAGGATGGGGAGGGGTGAGAAGGGAGAGAGGGTTGTGGGAGTGAGGGTGTGAAAGGGGTGGGGGTGGTGAGGTGGGTGGGGGGGTCTGAGAGGGGTGAGGTGGTGAGTTTGAGAGGGGTGGGGGCGTGGTGGCGGGAGGGGCGTGATGTGGAAGAGGGGTGAGAGGGGAAGGGTGGGGGCGTGAGGGGAGGGGGAGAGCGGTGGGGGGCGGGGTGGGAGGGGTGGGGTTGGTCAGAGGGGAGGGGGAGTGTGGTGGGGGTATAGGGGTGCGAGGTGCTGAGGAAGAGGGGCGAGAGGGTGGGGGAGAGGTGTGGGGGTGAAAGGTGAGGGGTTGGAGGGTGAGGGGTAGAGGGGGGGTCTAGGGGCGTAAGGAGGGAGGTGTGTGTGGCGTGGGGGAGGTGTGGGCGTTGGGAAATGGGGAGTGGGGGGTGAGGGGGTGGGGGAATGGGGGGTAAGGGGAGGGTGAGAGGAGTATGGGGGCTGTGAGGAGGGTTGGGAGGCTGTGAGGAGTTGGGGGTGGGGGGTGTGAGAGGAGTTGTGGGGAGAGGGGTAGGGGGGTCCGGGGAAGGGTCTGGGGAGAGGCATGAGGGGGGAGGGTGTGAAAGGGGTGAGGGGGAGAGGGGTGGGGGGCTGAGGGTGTGAAAGGGTGAAGGGTAGAGGGGTGGGGGGTGAGGGGGGTCGAGCATTGGGGGAGTGGGGTGGGGGAGTTAGAGGGTGGTCTCGGGGGCTAAGGGGTGGGGGTTGGGGAGGGGGGTGAGAGGGGAGTGGGAGAGGGGTTGATAGGGGAGGGGGAGGGTGGGGGAGGGGTTTGGGTGAGGGGGAGAGCGGAAGGGGTGGCAGGTGGGTGAGGTGGGGTGTATGAGTGGGGTGAGGGAGAGAGGGAGGGGGAGGAGTGGGGGATGAGGTTGGCGGTGAGGGGGGAGAGGGGTGGGTGTGTGGGGGTAGGGGGTTAAGGGGGGAGAGGTGTGGGGGGGTGAGAGTGGAGGCGGAGAGGGGATGGGGTTGAGGCGGGGCAGAGGGTTGGGGGTGAGAGGGTGGGGTGGGGGGCTGAAGGTGTGAAAGGATGGGGGGAGTGAGGGGGAGAGGGGTGGGGTGAGGAGGGAGAGGGGAGGGATTAGAGAGGTTGGGGGTGATGGGGAGAGGGCTAGGGGGTGAGGGGGTTGGTTGGTGAGATGGGAGAGGGTTGGTGGGTTTGAGGGGTGGGGGTGAGAGGGGGTGTGTGAGAGGGGTGAGGGATTGATGGGGATGTGGGTGAGGCGGTGTGGGGGTGGGGGAGAGGTGGGGTGGGGGGAGAGGGTTGGGTGGTGGAGGAGAAGGGTAGGGGGGTGAGGGGTGAGATGGTGGGGGTGAGGGGGGTCATGGGTGTGAGGGGGTGGGGGAGAGGGGTAAGGGGGAGAGAGGTGGGGGCATGTCAGTGGGGGAGAGGGGTGAGGGGGTGGCAAAGGGTGTGTGGAGGTGAGGGGTTCGGTGGTAGCAGTAGGGGTGGGGAAGGGGAGCGTGGTGGTGGCTGAGGGGGAGGGGTAGGTGACAGTTGGGGAGAGGTGATGCTGAGGGGTCAGGATGAGATGAGGGTGGGCAAGGGAGGGAGGTGAAGGGGTTGGGAGGGTGGGGTGAGGTGGGAGGGTGGTGACGGGGTGAAGGGGGAGGGTGGGGACAGGCGGTGGGGTGAAGGGGAGGGTGGGGACAGGCGGTGGGGTGAAGGGGAGGGTGGTGTGGGTAGGTGTGAGTATGTGGACAAGGATTAGGAGAGGTGTAGGGGTGAAGGTAGGAGAGGGGTGGGTGAGTGGGGAGGGAAGTCTGAGGTGGGAGGGGTGGGGTAGTAGTTGAGTCAGCAAAGGGGAGGGGTGGTGGGGGTGGGGTTGAGAATGGCCAATGGGTTGGGAGAAGGAAGGGCCGGAGAGGGAGCGGTGTTTGGGGGAGAGGGGTGGATGGCAGGGGGGCGTGGGAAAGAGGCAGTGGGAAGGTTAAGGAGTGAAGCTGAGAATCTATAGGAGGACCTGTTTAATGGGAGTCGAGGGCTGGCTGTGTCAGGCAGGATCTGGGGGTAGTTTGACAGGATCTAGTGGTCGGTCTGAGAGTGCTTCACCATACAGTGCTCCCTTGCGCAGCCCCTTCCACAGTGTGGAAGCAGCGATGAAGCTCAGTGGGCCTTGGAGTTTCCAGTAAGATTGGACAAGAACAGGTGGATTTATTTAATTTATTTTTTCTACGCAGTAATCTTTCTTCCGACCAAAATGCTGACCAAGTTTGAGACCAAATCTGCACGAGTCAAAGGTGAGAGCTGAGCTGGCTTTGTACGATATTTGATTGAGCGGTTGGGAACATTTAACGTGAAGAATAACGGTTGAGTGAGAGCTGGAGTCAAATCGAGGGTTCAGTGGTTTGTCGCCCAGTCTTTGAATGGTTGCTGCTCTGAAGGAGGCCATTTGGCCCAAGTCCTTGTTCACTGTACTATCTTTTTCCAACTACTGTTCTTTTCTCTGGAGCTTGCAAAGTTTGCCTGTCATACATTTATCTAGTTCCCTCCTGAAGGACAAAATGATCTGCCTCCTCCATATTTGCTGGTGTTGCTTCCCAGCTTCCAGGCACATGTGACAAAAACTTCTCTTCCCTTTTGGTTTTCATGCTTGTGTTTTCCACCAATGGCAACATACTCCCACTATCCTGTCTTCCAGACTCCTAATTTTATATCATAGTCAAATCTTCATTCGCCTTTACAACGTAAAGACTCCCAGCTTCTCGTCTAGTCCCGCGTCCCAGGAACTGGTCTTGTAAATCTCCTCTGGATTAGAACATAGAACAATTACAGCACAATTCAGGCCTTTTGGCCCACAAAGCTGTGCCGAACATGTCCTTACCCTATTAATTACTAGGCTTACTCATAATAAATACGTGATTCTCTCAATGACATTCACATCTTTCATATTCTGAGGCAATCAGCGTTGAACAGAATGCTCCATTTGAGGCCAGAGCAGTGTTTTATAAATACTTAGCACAACTTTCCTGATATTATACACTATGTCACTATTGTTAAAGGCAAAAGTTGTGGATGTCTCATTAACGGCTTTCAGAATGTGCACTGCCATTTCAGAGATGTGTTCACACGTACCCAGGTCTCTGCTCCTGCATTCATCTTAAAACATGCCTTTTATTTGAGATTGCTGCTTCTCAGTGTTCCCACCAAAATCCATCATCTATTTCTCCCCTTCTCCTGCCAACTCTCTGTCCCTTACCAGCCTGTGTACAACGTGCTGCAGTCTATTACTATGCCCTTCACAGTTCACGTCTTTAGTAAAACGTCTGTGGCAATGGAATCTAATTAAAGGATTCTGGGGCATTTGTATATAGAACAACATTCCTGGGAATGAGTTATAGCCTGGGATCTAATCAAGTGTTTTGGGAGGTTTGTATCTAGAATAACAAATCTCTGGGAGTGAGTTACAATCTGGAATCTAATGGATGGCTTTCTGAGTTTGTATCTAGAATAACAGCCCTGGGAGTGAGTTACAGGCTGGGATTTAATCAAGGGGTTCGGAGGGTTTATATATGGAATAACATTCTCGGGTATGAATTACAGGCTGGGATCCAATCAAGTGTTTTGGGTTGTTATATGTAGAATAACAGGTGCTTGGCAGTGAGTTATGGGGTGGGATTTATCTGGTGAGTTATTCCAACAATTGATCTGATGATTCTGGGTGTTTCTTGCCTTGTTCTCCCTCTCTCTCTCCTGCCCACACGCCTTCCCTACCCCCACCCGACCTCCGGCAGGGCTAAGTTTCCACGCCAAGCGTCCCTGGATCCTTGCCAGCCTGCACAATGGGGTGATCCAGCTCTGGGACTACCGCATGTGCACCCTGATAGACAAGTTCGACGAGCATGACGGTAAGGCCAGCTCAACGAAGGATCTCGGTGGGGGCGCAGTGGGAGGAGCGGCGCGGGGCGGGGGATCCGAGTCTCAGAGTAAGGGGTCGTCTGTCAGGGAGCAGCTGATGGGAGTTTATTCCAGCCGTTGTGTTCCAGATGGAGATCGGTAGACCTTTGGGTGTTTGAGGAATCGAGGGGTTGAGGTCAGTGAAGGAAGGTGTCGCTGTGGTAAAGGATCTTATTAAATTCTGGGGCAGGTATGAGGGGCCGAATGGTCTGCTGTTTCTATTCACATTCTTCAGTTTGGCCTGCCTGTCATGAGTATTGGTTTACTATTATCACTGTACCGAGGTACAGTGGGAAACTTGTCTTGCGTACAGATCGTACAGGTCAATTCATTACACAGTGCAGTTACATTGAGTTAGTACAGAGTGCATTGATGTAGTACAGGTAAAAACAATAACAGTACAGAGTAAAGTGTCATAGCTACAGACAAAGTGCAGTGCAATAAGGTGCAAGGTCACAATAAGGTAGATCGTGAGGTCATAGTCCATCTCATGGTATAAGGAAACCATTCAATAGTCATCACAGTGGGGTAGAAGCTGTCCTTAAGTCTGGTGGTACGTGCCCTCAGGCTGCTGTATCTTCTACCCGATGGAAGAATGAGGCATGAGTACCTACTTGGGTCTCGCCGCACCACCTTTTCTTCCAACACATTAACCCCAGTGTGGGAAGAGAGCGCACTTCCTCTGGGAAGGAGTTGGTTTGGCTTCATCATCTCCTGAAGGAGCTCGGGAGGGGGAGAGGGTGAATGCTCTGTAGTATGTCGGTGGGGAGTCGGCTGTGTTGGGGGGAAGGGTACTCTGTGCTGTGATCGATATTTCTGACTGTGTTCTCTTTACCCTGTAGGCCCTGTACGAGGCATCGATTTCCACAAGCAGCAACCCCTCTTTGTTTCTGGTGGGGATGACTACAAGATTAAGGTACGAGTCCGACCGGGGGCAGGGTCATCACGCCATCATGGTGCTGACCTCCTGCTGTCCAGGGCCAAAGCCCTATCCCACCAGCGGGAAGTAGAGCATCACGTTGGGTTCTCCAATCACTTTCCCCATCACCCCCCACCCCACCCCACCCCACCCCATACAGGTCAGGAGTGGGATGGAACACCCTCCACTTGCCTGGGTGAGTGCAGCTCCAAAAGCTCTCAACACCATCCAGGACAAAACAGTCGCTCAATTGGTTCCCCTTTCACCTTCCTAAACCCTCGCTCTGCTGCCCGAGAAGCTCACTCCCTCTGTCGCATGCAGTGGCTCTGTCTCCACCGCCTCTGGTGGAGAAATCCTTGCGTTCCCCACCTCTGGATGAAGAACTCTCTGTCCTTAACGTCAAGCCCCTTCTCCTGAGATTGTTCTTCCTGGTCTAGAGCCCCAGCCAGGGAAAAAACCACCCGGCCCTCATCCAGCCTGTCGAGTCCTGATTGAGAGTTGAACTCTTCAGTAACGTCTCCTCTAAGCTCCCTTGAATTTGGGGCCAAATTGGCCTAATCTTGGCTGCAAATTGGCCTTGGCTGCACACGCTCTGTTGCGACTACATCTGTTGGGAGAGGAGACCAAAACTGCACACACTGCACCAGGTGTGGGATCGCCACAGACAAAGCACGAGGCAAGAGTGCAAGGAACAGGCTCCATTTGCCTGGGTGAGTGCAACTTCAACAACGTGCAAGAAGCTCGCCACTGTCTGGGACAAAAGAGCCATTGGACTGTCTACCCATCCGCCATCCTGAACATTTTCCACTTCTGTCTGCCACCGGTGGCTGCAGTTATACTGCAGTTAGTTACCCGGGTTAATGTGACAGCACTTCCCAAGCCCATGGTCTCCATCATCAGGAAGGGCAGGGGAACACCACCACTTGGGACAGTTCCCCACCGTCCTGACGTAGAAATCTCTCACTGGTCCTTCATCACTGGGGCTAAATCCCTCCCCAACGGCACTGTGGGGGCACCTTCACCAGCAGGACTGCAGTGGGCCCAGAAGGCAGCTGGTCACTGCCTCCTCGAGGCAGTTATGGAAGGGCAATAAATGCCGGTCTGGACAGTGATTGCCTGGGTCCCGCGGAAGTGCGGAGAGGGAATGTGCACGAGTGTTTGGATGAGTGAATGTGTGGGCTGAGGAAGCTGACGAATGTTCCCTCCCACCCACCAAGGTCTGGAACTACAAGCTGAGGCGCTGCCTCTTCACGTTGCTGGGACACCTGGATTACATCCGCACCACCTTCTTCCACCACGTGAGTGCGGGGTCCGCAGGGGAGGGGATGCGGGGGGGGGGGGGGGAGGGGGGTGGCAAGGGAAGGATGGGGGTGGGCAGTGGTTTAGTGGAGGGTAGGGATGGGGGAGTAGGGTGAGATGGAGTGAGAGCAGAGAAGGGGAGAGGGGCTGTGGAGAATGAGGGGAGAGGGGTTGTGGGGAATGGGGGGGGAGGGGAGACGGGCGGGGGGAGGCAATCAGGGTTGAGTTTTGGGTATAGTCCAGGCAAGGAGGAAGCCGGGTGAGAGAGAAATGAGGGGGGAAAGCTGTACGAGGCGTGGTCCTGCCTGATCCGGGACTCTTTCCCAACAGGAGTATCCCTGGATCCTGAGTGCCTCGGACGACCAGACCATCCGGATTTGGAACTGGCAGTCGCGGACCTGTGTGTGGTGAGTCGGTGTGGTCAGCCTGCCTGGGGGGAGGGGTGGGCGCGGGATCTGTTATTCCCAGGAGTGGTTACGGAGGGGTGGGGGTGGAGCGTGTACTGTGATACGTTGAATTCTGATGGCTTCTGTTCTCTCCTCCCCCCACCTGTCTCCTTCCTCTTCCCATCTCTTGACCTTTATCACCCCTTTCCCCTCTGCCCCCCCCCCCCCCCCCCCCCCCCCCCCCCCCCCCCCCCCCCACAGTGTGCTCACTGGACATAATCACTACGTGATGTGCGCCCAGTTCCATCCCTCCGAGGACCTGGTGGTCTCAGCGAGCCTGGACCAGACCGTCCGGGTCTGGGACATTTCTGGTGAGAACTGATCTGTAGGTGGTACTGAGACATAGTTGGGGTGTGGGGTTGGTGGGAGGGGGGGCAGTGTCAGAACCCAACCGCCCCTCCCTCACTGCGGCTGGGGCATTCACTAACACCCCGACGTCACAGTTGATTGGTGGGACCCCTAGACTCGTCTGCCTGTGCCACCCACAGCCATTGGTCGATTGAAGCGTGCTACCTGCCCCATGGCTGCCTTCTGATTGGACGATTTGCCTGTTGGGCATTGGTCAGTTCATGGGGTGGCACTGTGGCTGAAAGGACGGCTACAATTGGCCAGCTGATCCCGGGAAATGGCTCGAAGAACAAACTGCCAGGAGAACGCCGCGGGTCAGACAGTGTGGAGGCACGGCGATGGTCAGCGTATCAGGTCGAGACCCTGCAGCGGGTCTGAGAAGCTCTGGAGAGGGAACACAGCTAGTACATGGATGTGAGACGGAGGTGAGACAAGGTGATCAGTGATAGATTCAACCAGGTGGTGGATGAGGGGCAGGTGAAACCAGGGAGGAGGAGGAGGGGAAATTAAGAGACAGGCTGGTGGGTGATAGATAGAAACATGAGGGGAAAAAAACAAAAAAACACAAGGTCGTTGGAGCCAGGTCGGGGGGAGGGAATGGGAAGGGTAGGTCGGGGAGGAGGAGGATGTGTGTGGGTGATGGACATGGGAAAGGTGAACAAAAGGAGAGAGAAGCTGGACGGACTGGGAGGAGTGGGAAAGGAACACGGGGCACGGGCTGCCTGAACGAATGGCTGCCATGATTGGACAGGCTGAGTTGGGTCACTGTGTGTGGCTCAGTGGCTGATGTCTCAGTGCTGGGAGTAGGGATGATTAATCCTTCTGTCTCTGTGCCTCTCCTTCACTATTTTTTTGGGGGTGGGGGTGGAGGGGAGAGCCAGGTGAGTGGGAGTCTCTCCATATCTGTCCCCACACCTCCATAAAGTTCTTCAATTTTTAGCAGGTTGCATTCTCTCTTCTCCCTCCTCCCATTGAGCAGAAGATCCTAAAGCCTGAGAGCACGTACCACCAGGCTCAAGGACAGCTTCTATCCCGCTGTTATAAGACCATTGAACAGTTCCACAGTACAATAGGATGGATTCTTAACCTTCAATCCACCTCATTATGACTTGCACCTTATTGTCTACCTGCATTTTTTCTGTAACTGTAACACGTTATTCTGCACTTTCTTGTTTTACGTTATACTATCTGAGTGCATTATTGTAATGAATAGATCTGTATGAATGGTACATGACACAAACCAATTTACCAACTGTTCTGTCCGAATCCCCTCAAACGTCACAGTCCCTTCCTCCAGAACCACTTCTCCCTCAGTGTTGAAGACAAGAATATCGTGACATCCACCTCCCTCCAAAACACCCGGCCTTCAACGTGGGAGGAGCTGTGAGGATATTGAAATCCGCACCCCCTCCCTCCCCAAAATGTCTGCCCCCCGCCGTGGGTAAACATGATCCTTCCCAACTCTTCTACGTCAGTGTTGGGGGTGGGTGTGAGGGTGTCTGGAAACTGCCTTCAACGTTGGGGAACATCATCATCCCTCCCAGCACCCCCCCCCCCCCCCCCCGCCCCTCAACATTTGGGTGGACGGAATACATTGTCTCCCCCCTCCCCATTAACTTGTCCTCGGTTTGATGGAGGGTTGGGGCGGATGGCCCCAGTTCGTTAGTGGGCGGAGGGAAGCTCTTCCCTATTCTCCCCTTTTCTTCCAGCCCCCTAAACTTGGGAATAACACACCCTGGCGCTCGCCCCTCCTCTCCCTGACGCTAACTCCATTCAGCATATTCCATCTGGCATTAGGTCTGAGGAAGAAGAACCTTTCCCCGGGAGCAGTGGAGAGCGATGTCCGCGGGATCTCGGGCGTTGACTTGTTCGGGACCACCGATGCCGTCGTCAAGCACGTTCTTGAGGTAAGGCTTGGGTGTAGAGCAGATAGAGAGTGAAGCTCCCCCTATGCTGACTCATCACACACTCCCAGGACACGGGTCAGACACAGGGTGAAGCTCCCTCTACACTGTCCCGTCACACACTCCCGGGGCACAGGGTTAGACACAATGAAGCTCCCTCTACACTGTCCCATCACACACTCCCGGGGCACGGGGTTAGATATACAAGAACACAATAAAGCAGCATTTGCTTCCCAGGTTTCACAAGCCTGCCCCACCATTCAATATAATCATGGCTGATATACGCTGGCCTCAGTTTCTCTTCTGTAACAGTTCTCATTTCTTTTAATTTCTTAATCTATCAAATATAAATTTATTTCAACCTTAAATATATGTGATGGTCTGGTCTCCACTACTGGGGGCAGAGGATTCCAGAGATTCACTGTCTCTGAAGAAGAAAACTTCATGCACCTCAGTTTTAAACAACTGGCTCCTGGCTTTGTAGCTATATCCCCTGAGTGTAAGCATCTTGACATCGACCCTGTCAAGCCCCATAAGGATCTCATATGTTTGAATAAAGTCATTCTTCTGAACTCCAAGGAATACAGGCCCCAACTATTTATTGTCTCATGATAGGACAACCTTCTCATCCCAGGAATGAGCCTGGTGAATGTTCTTTGGACTGCCCCCAATGCTACTGTGTATCAAAACTGAGTGGTATTCCAGGTGTGGCCTCACCAACACCCTGTACAGCAGTTAGTCCTAACTACTTGTTGGACCTGCCTGCTAACATCTGTGAGTCATGCACTACAGCACCTAGATCCCTCTGAATTTCACTCGTGCAGTCTCTCTTAAATAATCTGCCTTTTGATTCCTCTTGTTGAAGTGCACGACCTCTCACTTCCCCACACTGAACTCATTTTGCTATGTTTTCGCCCAATCTGTTGATACTCCACTGTAGAATTACAATGTCCTGAGCACGACGTTCCCTTCCATCCACTTCCGTGTCATCGGCAAACTTGGAAATCTTTTCTCCTTCAGGTTGTTCATGAAAATAGTAAGCAGTTGCAGGCCAAGCGCCAATCCCTGGGATACTCCACTCGGTGCGTCCCTCCAGCCTGAAAAGGACCCATTTATTGCAACTGTTTGCCTTCTTTGTGGCAACCAGTTTTCAATCAGAGTGAAGCTCCCTCTGCACTGTCCCATCGCACACTCCCGGGGCACAGGGTGAGACACAGTGAAGCTCCCTCTACACTGTCCCATCGTACACTCCCGGGGCACAGGGTTAGACACAGTGAAGCTCCCTCTACACTGTCCCATCACACACTCCCGGGGCACAGGGTTAGACACAGTGAAGCTCCCTCTGCACTGTGTCCCATCGCACACTCCCGGGGCACAGGGTTAGACACAGTGAAGCTCCCTCTACACTGTCCCATCACACTCTCCCGGGGCACAGGGTTAGACACAGTGAAGCTCCCTCTACACTGTCCCATCGTACACTCCCGGGGCACAGGGTTAGACACAGTGAAGCTCCCTCTACACTGTCCCATCACACACTCCCGGGGCACAGGGTTAGACACAGTGAAGCTCCCTCTACACTGTCCCATCACACACTCCCAGGGCACAGGGTTAGACACAGTGAAGCTCCCTCTGCACTGTCCCATCACACACTACCGGGGCACAGGGTTAGACACAGTGAAGCTCCCTCTGCACTGTGCCATCACACACTCCCGGGGCACAGGGTTAGACACAGTGAAGCTCCCTCTGCACTGTGCCATCACACACTCCCGGGGCACAGGGTTAGACACAGTGAAGCTCCCTCTGCACTGTGCCATCACACACTCCCGGGGCACAGGGTGAGACACAGTGAAGCTCCCTCTGCACTGTGCCATCGTACACTCCCGGGGCACAGGGTTAGACACAGTGAAGCTCCCTCTGCACTGTCCCATCACACACTCCCGGGGCACAGGGTTAGACACAGTGAAGCTCCCTCTGCACTGTGTCCCATCGCACACTCCCGGGGCACAGGGTTAGACACAGTGAAGCTCCCTCTGCACTGTCCCATCACACACTCCCGGGGCACAGGGTTAGACACAGTGAAGCTCCCTCTGCACTGTCCCATCACACACTCCCGGGGCACAGGGTGAGACACAGTGAAGCTCCCTCTGCACTGTCCCATCACACACTCCCAGGGCACAGGGTTAGACACAGTGAAGCTCCCTCTGCACTGTCCCATCACACACTCCCGGGGCACAGGGTTGGGCACAGGGTTAGACACAGTGAAGCTCCCTCTGCACTGTGCCATCTCCCTGAAGCTGACACATTTTTCTCCCTGCAGGGCCACGATCGAGGAGTAAACTGGGCGACCTTTCACCCCACCATGCCCCTGATTGTTTCGGGTGCGGATGACCGACAGGTGAAGATCTGGCGAATGAATGGTAAGTGTGTTCCCGACTTGCCACCTCTGCGGTCTGAATTGTGCCTGTCATCCCGTGCCTGGTGCTGTCAGCATCCATTCCCAACTCAAGGAATCCCGTCCTGGGCCCATATGCAACTCCCTGATCACTGACAGCTCCCTCTGAGATCTAGACTAACTGCAGCACCCAGGCTGCACTGCCGCCTCTGGGCATAGATGTGGCTTCATCCAAAGGTGCACTCACCATCTCAGCGCAACGTTATCCCGAAGCCCCGTCTCCCTCTCCCAGCCCACTCGTGACTCTATCCTGAATACTGCGGATATTGAAAGGCCTGGATAGACTGGGGAGGGTGTTTCCATTCATGGGAGAGTTGAGGATCCAAGGGCACAGCCTCAGAACAAAAGGGTGTCTTTTTAGAACTGAGATGAGGAGGAATTTATTCAGGTGGGGGGTGGTGAATCTGTGGAATTTGTTGCCACAGAAGGTGGTGGAGGCCAAGTCATTGGTTGTATTTAAGGCAGAGATTGATAGGTTCTTGATTGGTAAGGGGGTTAAGGTTCGTGGGGAGAAGGCAGGAGAATGGGGTTGAGGAAGAAAAGTCGGCAATGATGGGCAAACTCGATGGGCGGAATGGCCTAATTCTGTTCCTATATGGAGTGCCCTACTGTGCTCCCGTAACCTCATGACTCCATCCTGAATCCCCCTTTCTCTTCTACCCTCAGATTCCAAGGCCTGGGAGGTGGACACATGCCGTGGCCACTACAACAATGTTTCCTGCGCTGCCTTCCACCCCCGCCAGGAGCTGATCCTGAGCAACTCCGAGGACAAGAGCATCCGCGTCTGGGACATGTCCAAGAGGTGAGCTTGGGGACCGTGAGCGGTGAGTTGTGGTGGGACAGGTACCCCGGGCTTGAGCTGTGAGCTGCCCAGCAGCTTGCCGAGTCCATGACAGAGAGCAATGTATTCGGATGGATCCTTCTGAGCTGAACTGCAATTAGACCTGTTCTTGTCGGATCCCACTGTGATTGGATGGGATTGGATTGCAATGACAGACATTACATTAGATGTTATTCTGTATTGATCTTCTTGGTCGAAGCCACAAAAAATGTGAATGATGAGAGAAAATCAAGGAACTCTATGGAAGCAGGACTTTTCCTTCACAGGGAAACCAAGCCAACTAACGGGGCTAAAGGCTAATAAGTCCCCTGCACCTGACGGCCCAAATCCTTGGACCTGAAAGGGAGCAGCCA
Source organism: Pristis pectinata (assembly GCF_009764475.1). Classification (NCBI taxonomy): domain Eukaryota; kingdom Metazoa; phylum Chordata; class Chondrichthyes; order Rhinopristiformes; family Pristidae; genus Pristis; species Pristis pectinata. Next base: position 39,266,344 of record NC_067424.1, read on the forward strand.
TAGAAATTTGACTGGAGATGGTGCAGAGAGGGTTCACACTGGGTTGATTCCTGCGATGAAGGTATTGACATGCGAGGACAGATTGAGCAGCTCGGGCCAAGTTTAGAACGAGCTGGAATCTTACTGCAGCAGGCAAAATTTGAAGGGGGATTAATGGGTGGATGCTGAGAGGAGGTTTTCTTCTGGTGAGGTATACAGAACCAGGGGGCAGAGTCCCAGAATGTGTGGTGATCCATTTCAGATGGGGATGAAGAGGGATTTCTTCTGAGGTTGGGAATCTACAGCCCCAGAAGGTTGTGGAGATGGAGACATTGAATGTACCCAATGCAGACACTGACTGACAGTATCCTACAGTTGAGTCCACGGTATGGGAGCGAGCAGGGGAGTGGAGCAGGGGCTCAGGGGGCTTTTTGGATACTGTTGCTTAAGTTCTTATTGGGTGGTTGGGAGAGGTCTGGAGGGTTACGGACTGGGTGCAGGTCAACGGAACTAGTGGAATAAAATTTTGGCACAGAGTAGAGGGGCCGAGTGGCCTGTTTTCTGTGCTGCAGTGTTCTATGGTTCTAACAACATCACCCAATACAATTGGCGCTTGGTTGGGTCACCACAAGAGTCCTCAGCGACTGGACGAATTGCCCCCACTGGATGCCGTCTTTGGATGGTTTTTACAGACCTCCGATCGGACAGCTCCGGGGTGAGACTTGCAGCCGACTGCCAGGAGATGGGAGGGGCAGCGTTGGGGTTGTTGGCGATGGGTTGGGGTGGGCTGCAGTAAAGGGTGTGGGGAGATGTTGTGGGGGGGTCGGAGACCAGATCAGATGTGGGGGACTGTGGGGAAGGGCAAAGCTGAGCAGACTGGACCAGTGGAGGGAGAATTCATCACCCGGTTGTGACTGATGTGCTCTGTCTCCCTGTGTTCCCTTCTCTACACCCCCGATTCCTTCTGTTCTGCCACCACCCCCCCCCCCCCCCCCCAACCTCGACCTCCCTCCTTACTCCCCGTCCTGAGCAGAACCGGAGTGCAGACATTCCGTCGAGACCACGATCGTTTCTGGGTGCTGGGGGCCCACCCGAACCTCAACTTATTTGCTGCGGGTAAGTGTTGTTGGGGCACCGGTGCTGGGGGAGAGGGCAGTTGTCACCGGTGGTGGTGGTTTGGGGCACCGGTGCTGGGGGAGGGGGCAGTTGTCACCGGTGGTGGTGGTTTGGGGCACCGGTGCTGGGGGAGGGGGCAGTTGTCACCGGTGGTGGTGGTTTGGGGCACCGGTGCTGGGGGAGGGGGCAGTTGTCACCGGTGGTGGTGGTTTGGGGCACCGGTGCTGGGGGAGGGGGCGGTTGTCACCGGTGGTGGTGGTTTGGGGCACCGGTGCTGGGGGAGGGGACAGTTGTCACCGGTGGTGGTGGTTTGGGGCACCGGTTCTGGGGGAGGGGGCAGTTGTCACGGTGGTGGTGGTTTGGGGCGCTGGTGCTGGGGGAGGGGGCGGTTGTCACCGGTGGCGGTGGTTGTGCACTCTGGCTGTGCGCACTGTGTGCGGGCCGGGCAGCTGTTATAAATACAGCTGGCGTCTCTTTTGCTGGCCCCCTTCGGCATTGCCGCAGAGCACCAGTGAACATTCCAGGTGTGGTCTCAGTTGTCGTTGTAAAGCCCAGATTTCCATCCCTCCCCACAGAGCAAGGGAATACCTTTCCATGCTGCCTATTGAAAGCAATAGCGAATAACTGACCCTGAGGGGTACCGGATCTCCTTCGTCACTGCCCCTGATGTTTCTTGCCTTCCTGCAGTGTGTCTGAGCAGCCCAGCTGCTGGGAACCATCAGTAACCCTGCTGGTGCACCCCCCTACCTGCCCCAGTGCTTGCCGACACCACCAACTCCCCACACTCCCGACCTCCGTTCCCCTGCTGCCCTTCCCACTGCTCCAGCCTTCCACTCACAACCCTGACCCTCTAGCACCTGCACTCCTGGTCTCTGTAACTCTTTGTCCTCCATCCCTGTCTCTGTAACCCCCTCCACCCCCTCTCCCAGTCTCTGTATTTTAAAACACCTGTGTAATACTCTCTGGCCCCAAACTGATCATCGGATCGTACAGCACAGAAACGGGCCCTTCCGTCCCACCTTTGTCCTTCCGACCCTGATCCCTATCTGCACGAATCCCATTTGCCTGCATTAGGCCTATATCTCTCATGTCTCTTCCTAACCATGTACCTGTCCGAATGCCTTTTAAGTTTTGTAATTGTATCTGCCTCTGAGATGGTGACCACCCTCTGTGTGGAAAAGCTTGCTCCTCCAAGATTTAATTTCTCCCTTGTCGTCTTAAACCCAAGCCTTCCAGTTTTAAACTCCCCCACCGTAGGACTGTGACTACATATCCTATGCATACCCCTTGTAATTTTATGAGCCTCTAAGGTCATCCCCCTGCCTCCTGTGTTCCAGTGAGAATAAATCCCGCCTGTCCGATGTCTCATAACTGCAGCCTTCATTCCAGGCAGAATCCTGGTGAATCTCTTTTCCACGTTTTCTATTGATCCTTCCTGTAGTGTGGCGATCAGAACTGTGCACAGTTCTCCAAGCGCGACCTGATCAATGTTCTCTGCGGCTGCAACATGGCGTCCCAAGTCTTGTGTGCAGTGCCTTGATCTATGAAGGGTAGCCTGCCGAATGCCATCTTTATTACCCTTTTTATCCACCTGTATTGCCATTTTCAGGGAGCTGTGACCATGCACCCCAAGATCCCTCTATACATCAGCACTCCCGAGGTCCCTGCCGTTCACTGAATATGTACTGCTGGTGTTTGACGTCCCAAGACGGATTACCAATTACATCTGATTCCAGCCTTGCCTTCCTGGGTTTTCACATCACTTTTGGCCCTGAACTCTTGAATGCCCATACAAAACCTTTCTGCCTCTCTTTCTTTTTCTCACTCCTTAGTATGCTGTCTTTCCTTCTCCCGGATAAAATCTCTTCACATCTGGAGTCATCTGTAGGAGTATCAGCCGGCTGGCTGTCCAACGGTCTGTGCTGTCTACGCACATTGGTGGTGTTATATTCGTGCTAGCTGTCTGCAGCTGTGGAGACTTCATGCAGGTTAGTTTCTCTTGCCACCCTGAAATTTCACCTTTGCCTTTTGCACAGGCCATGACAGTGGGATGATTGTGTTCAAACTTGAGCGAGAGAGGCCAGCATACGCCGTGCATGGAAACGCCCTGTTTTACGTCAAGGATCGGTTCCTGCGGCAACTTGATTTCCACAGCTCCAAGGACGTGGCAGTAATGCAGCTACGCAGGTAAAGCTCCTCGTACACCGTCCCATGACGCTCCCGGGGCGCGGGTCAGACACAGGATGAAGCTCCTCCTACACTGTCCTGTCGCACACTCCCAGGAAATAGGTTAGACACAGGATGAAGCTCCTCCTACACTGTCCCGTCACTCCCCCCCCACCTCCTCCCCCCCCCCCACCCAGGCTGTGGGATGTAGACAGAGTAAAGCTCCCTCTCTGTTGTCCTGTCAGACACTTTCAGGGCACTGGTTAGAGACAGAGTGAAGCTCCCTCTGACTGTCCTGTCACACACACCCAGAGACTTCCTGAGAAAATACCCTGTGACGCCAGACTACTTTGAGTTAATTTTCCTTTTCTCCTCCTCTCCACAGTGGCTCCAAGTTTCCAGTCTTCAGTATGTCCTACAACCCAGCAGAGAATGCTGTCCTCTTGTGCACGGTGAGATCTGGAACATGTTCATGGGTTTCTGGACAGGCCAAGCAAATATCATAAAAATTGAACTCTGAGCACCATGCACAGTTCTGGTCTCCGTATCCCTGGGTCAGACCACACTGGGAGCACCGTGCACAGATCTGGTCTCCATATTCCTGGGGAGTTGTGGACTCTTTCGCTTTCTTGTGTGAACTTTTCTCAGAAGGAGAAAATACTCAGAGGGTCAAATAATGTGGAGTTCTGACTACTGGTGGTCTTCAGACTCCCACCCAGTAGGTACTGGGCTGTAGGGTCGTCAGGGGTTGGAGGGCTGATTTGCGGTAGAAGTGTGCCTGGGGACCCAGGAGCAGGGCGATGTAATTGAACGTGGGGAGCAGGGCGCAGACACTGAGCTCCTGTGTCTGCCTGCATTCCCTGTGCCTCACAGGCAAATCTGACTGACTCTGTCCGTCTCCCACAGCGAGCCAGCAATTTGGAGAACAGCACGTACGATCTCTACAGCATTCCCAAGGACTCCGACTCCCAGAATCCTGACGGTAAGTCACGATTAACGTCTGTCCCCCTGTGGGGCGCCTCAGGCCAATGATTATTGGGGGGGGGGAGGAGGTGCTCTGAGATTCTCTGCTACCTTGGTGTGACAGGCAGAGACCCTCCCCACATTTAAACAGAACCTGAGCTTGTGTTTGAAGAGCCACAACCTGTGACAAGGCCCAGTGCAGAAGTGTGGGATCATACTTGCTGGGAGCTCTTTCTCGATGGGCCGAATGTGTCGTTGATTTAGTTTGTTGACTCTTCAATTCGAATTCAGTGCAATACTCCCCCCTCTGTCCCACCACCCCTGGCCCTCACTCATTCCCCCCCGCCCGACTCCTCGTTCCCTGGAAGTCACCTTGTGTTCTCCCTCTCCGCAGCTCCCGAGGGGAAGCGCTCCTCCGGTCTGACTGCCGTCTGGGTGGCTCGGAATCGCTTTGCCGTCTTGGACCGGATGCACTCGGTGAGTGTTGGTGCTGAGCTCGGAGGGTGGGGGTGGCTGATGAGGACTGTGTGGTGGGGGTGATCCAGGGGATGGGAATTCGTGTTCTAGACTCGCCTACTAACAGAAGACATTGGACCTACTCACCCTGATCTGCCATTTGATGAGGTCATGTCCGATCTTTTACTTCAGCTTCACTTCACTGCACTCACTCTGTATTCCTCAGTTCTCTTAATGTCATCAAGTCGTACAGTGCATCCCACTGTTCATGTCAACCCCTCACTAATACCATTCAAGCCCACACACACTATTAGCATTTGACCACTTTCCATCTGCATTCAATGCCTTGCCTATTTTTTAAGATATCTTTATTAGTCACATGTACATGGAGATCCACAGTGAAATGCACCTTCTTTGCGTAGAGTGTTGTGGGGGTCAGCCCGCAAGTGTCGCCACGCTTCCGGTGCCAACATAGCACGCCCACAACTTCCTAACCTGTACGTCTTTTAGAATGTGGGAGGAAACTGGAGCACCTGGAGGAAACCCACGCAGACACAGGGAGAACGTAAAAAATCCTTACAGACAGCGGCCGGAATTGAACCCGAGTCACTCGTGCTGTAATAGCGTTACACTAACCGGTTGCCTAAATGCCTCCTAAACATAGTGAATGTATTTGATTTCCCCACCTCCTCTGGCAATGCATTCCAGATATCAACCACCCTGTTTTTCAAAAAAAAAGTATCCCTCGGATCCCCTTAAAGCTCCCTCCTCTCTCCTTAAACCTATGCCTTCTGTTTTTGGTGCCCCTACCATAGGACAAAGATTTTGACTGTCTACTTTACCTATGCATCTTGTAATCTTAGTCAGGTCTACAAGGTAACCTCTCCTTTGCTCCAGCGAAAACAACACCCGTTTATCCAATCTCTCCCCAACCTGAGCAGCATCCTACTGAATCTCCTGTGCTGCACTGTTCTCTGTTATCTGTGACCTGCGGCAGTCCAAATATTCTCATTTAGCTTTCCCTGCCAACTATTTTTATGTCATCAGCAAATCTGGATACCTTGCATTTGGTATTGGTATTGGTTTATTATTGTCACTTGTACCGAGGTACGGTGAAAAGCTTGTCTTACAAACTGATCGTACAGGTCAATTCATTACACAGTGCAGTTACACTGAGTTAGTACAGACTGTATTGATGTAGTGCAGATAAAAACAGTAACAGTACAGAGTAAAGTGTCACAGCTACAGAGAAAGTGCAGTGCAATAAGGTGCGAGGTCACAACAAGGTAGATCGTGAGGTCAGAGTCTATCTCATTGTATAAGGGAACCGTTCAATAGTCTTATCACAGTGGGGTAGAAGCTGTCCTTGAGCCTGGTGGTACGTGCCCTCAGGCTCCTGTATCTTCTACCCGATGGAAGAGGAGAGAAGAGAGAATGTCCCGGGTGGGTTGGGGTCTTTGATTATGCTGCCTGCTTCACCCCTTTTCCAAGTCATAATTTGAATAAGGCTAAGAATTGGTCCTTGGGATGTTCCACTAGTTATGTCTTTCCACTTGAAAAAGATCCATTTATTCCAACTTAATCTTGGGGTAACTGGCCCAGCCTTAATCCCTCCTCATAAGACAAATTTGCCATTCCAAGCATCAGTCTGACGAAGCTTTGCTATCCTCCCTGTATCTCAGGTCTCTCCCTCCTTGGTTAGGTGACCCGATGTACGCACTACTCCAGGATTGTGGCTCCCTGTGTGTAGCCTCCCTAGAAATCTCATGAGTGAGAACGTTGTGGCCCCTAATTGGTGAGGCTTCCTGGACGGGTGTTTTCGGGAAGCAGGGGTTGAGGATGGGAGTGGGAGGGAGGGTATGCTTGCTGAATGCCTGGTGAGTGGCTTCAGGAGAGGGAAGTGAGGGCAGAAATTGGAGGGGCCAGGTATCAGTCACACTGATTTAAGACTCTGTCTGTTATATAATTCCTCGTTTTGTTGTCCCCTCTTCCCATTCACCACCCATGCGCAGATCCTGATTAAAAATCTGAAGAACGAGATCACCAAGAAGGTGCAGGTGCCGAACTGTGATGAGATCTTCTACGCAGGCACCGGGAACCTGCTGCTGAGAGACACCGACTCCATCACCCTGTTCGATGTCCAGCAGAAGAGGTGAGGGCAGGGAGGGAGGGGGGGCACGGTGGGGGAAGAGGGACGGTGGAGCAGGTGCAGGGATCCGGGTTCCAACCTGACCTCGGGTGCTGCCGGTGTGGAGTTTGCACATTCTCCCCGTGACCACGTGGGTTTGCCCGGATGCTGCAGTTTCTTCCCACGTTCCAAGATCAAAGGCTGATTGGCCGCTGTAAATTATCCCAGGGTGTAGGTGAATGACAGGAGAGTCGAGGATGAGTTGTACATCCCGTGAGAGTAAAGTGGGAGGGCCAGGAGATAGAGAGTGGCAGTGCGCTGCTGGGAGCTGGCAGGGCCAGAATGGACTGAATGGCTTAATTCTTTGTTCCTAATTGGTTTATTGTTGTCGCATGTACTGAGGTACAGTGAAAAACTTTCACATTCCATCCATACAGATCATTTCAAAACGTCAGTACGTCAAGGTAGTAGAAGGGAAAAGCAATTACAGAATGCAGAATAAAGTGTTACAGTTACAGAGAAAGTGCAGTGCAGGCCGACAATAAGGTGCAAGGGCAGACTGTGAGGTCAAGAGTTCAACTTTAACATACAAGAGGTCAGTTCAAGAGTTGTATAACAGTGGGATAGAAGCTGTCCTTGAGCCTGGCAGTTCAAGCCTTTGTACCTTCTGCCATACGTGGGGGGGGGGGGGGGGGAGAGAGAATATTCGGGGTGGGTGGGGTCTTTGATTATGCTGCCTGCTTCACCAAGGCAGCGAGAAGTGTAGACAGAGTCCATGGAGGGGAGGCTGGTTTCTGTGATTTGTGGACACAGCTCAGCACCTCTGCAGTTTCTTGCGGTCTTGTTTGGAACCGTTGCAGTAAATTATGAGAGATGGGTAGGGAAGGGGAGAGGGGTCTGGGGGAGGGGTTGTTATGGGGAGGGTCCAAGCAGGGATGTTGGAATGGAGGCGGGGGGGGGGGGGTGGAGAGGTGGTTAGTGAGTAAACGGGTTGGTAGCATAGGGAGGGATTGGGGGAAGGGAGGCATGGGTGATGAGATGGTTGGGAAGGGATGGAGGGAGGGTGGGGGTAATGAGGAGGGAGAGGGTGGCAAGGTGAGCCGGCTTCTGATCTCTGACCCCGTCCCTTTTGCCTCCCCGCAGGTCACTCAGCTCGGTCAAGATCTGCAAAGTGAAGTACGTGGTGTGGTCTGGGGACATGACCCACGTGGCTCTCCTGTCCAAGCACGGTGAGTCTGCCTGGGGCGATGGTGCCTTGGGTGGAGAGGAGTTTGGGGGGTGGGGGGGGGGGGGGGGGGGCGTGGAGGCCTGGTCTCGGTATTCCTGCGGGGGGCGGTGATCACCGAGGGATCCAGTAAGGCCCAGGGAGAGTGGCTGGGCTTTGTGCTGCTGGTTGGAACCCCACGGGAGGGATCGAACAGCCGACGTGCATCCTCTAACCCCCCCCCCCCCCCCCCTCTTGCCCCCTCCCCCACCCTGCAGCCATCATGATCTGCAACCGCAAGCTGGAATCTCTCTGCAGCATCCACGAGAACATCAGAGTGAAGAGCGGTGCCTGGGACGAGAGCGGAGTCTTCATCTACACCACAAGCAACCACATCAAATACGCACTCATCTCTGGGTGAGTGTCCGCGGAGCCCCTCGCCCACTGCATCGCCCCGGCTCGCGCTGCGGTGGTTGGAGAGGCAGGCACGATGCTTTGTTAACCGAGGCTCGGAATATACAATCAGGGAGGGGAGGCTGGAACCGTGTCCAACACCAGTTAGAGCACAGCCTCACAGTGGGGACAGTGCTGGTCACCACGTCCCGGGAGAGGTGGGGGTCACATTGGGGGGGGGGGGAGGGGGGTGCGGTTTACAAGAATGTTGCCGGGACTGGAACATTGTCGCTCTGAGGAAAGATCGGAGAGGCCGAGGTTGTTTTCCTGGAACAGAGGAGGCTGATGGGAGGCGATGGAGGGGTGTAAAATGGTGAGGGACCTGTACAGAGTAAATAGAATGTAGAATCCTTCCGTCCCACATAGTCTCCTATTTTTCCATCATTCATGTGTTTACCTAAGAGTCTCTTAAACGTCTTAATATATCTGCCCCCACAATCTCTGCAGGCAGCGTGTTCCACACACCCACCATCTCTGTGTAAAAAAAACTTACCCCTGACATCCATCTTATACCTCCCTCCAGTCACCTTAAAATTATGTCCCCTCGTGTTAGCCATTGTCGCCCTGGGAAAAAGTCTCTGACTGTCCACTCAATCTATGCTTCATCATCATGTACACCTCAATCAAGTCACCTCTCATCCTCCTCGCCAAAGAGAAAAGCCCTGGATCGCTCAACCTATCCTCATAAGATATGCTCTCCAATCCAGGCAACATCCTGGTAAATCTCCTCTGCACCCTCTTTAAAGCTTCCACATCCTTCCTATAATGAGGTGACCAGAACTGAACATAATACCCCAAGTGTAGTCTAACCAGAGTTCTATAGAGCTGCAACATCACCCTGTGGCTCTTGAACTCAATACCCCGACTAATGCGCGGCAACCTTGAGGGATCTATGGACGTGGACCCAAGATCCCTCTGTTCCTCCACACTGCTAAGAGTCCTGCCATTAACCTTGTATTCTGCCTTCAAATTTGATCTCCCGTAGTATGTCACTTCACACTTATCCGGGATGAATGGGAAGGAGCAATTTCCCAGAGCAGAGGGGCAGAGATTTACAGGCACTGGGGCAAGATGTACAGGGGAGAGGAGGGAAGGTGCTTTCTCCAGAGGGTGGGGGTCTGGGACTCGCTTCCTAACAGGGGCAGGAGAGGCGGAGACCCTCCCGGCATGTAAACAGCACCTGGGGTTGGGCTTTTACAGGACCTTCAGGGTTACGGAGCTGGTGCAGGAGGGTGGCGTTTGCTTGGAGGGGGCTCCTTCTGGGCCACCACAGACAGGATGGGCCAAAAGGCCTTCAGTGTTGTAACTACAGAGGTTTCAGCAAGTCTGCCCATGTCCCGCTCCCGACTGAAGGCTGCTGGCCCAGTCTTGGCCCCTCTCGGTCTAACTCCCAGAACCTTCAATACCCTGCAGGGACCACGGGATCATCAGGACCCTGGACCTCCCGATCTACGTCACTAGGGTTAAGGGCAACAGTGTCTACTGCCTGGACAGGGACTGTCGTCCGCGGGTCCTGACCATCGACCCCACTGAGTTCAAGTTCAAGCTGGCTCTGGTCAACCGCAAGTACGACGAGGTGAGTCTGCAGCAGGGACGGGGTTAACTGAGCAGGAGTGCCGCACTAACCTTGAGGCACAATGTTTGAACAGTGTGGTGCCCTTGCCCCTCGGTCTTCCTGAGTCGCTCGTGTGTTCCAAGTTTCCATATTGTTGCTGATATCCGGTCCTGTGAACACCTGAGGGTCTACACTTGTCAAAGTGCTAGGCTCACTCAACCCCACGTGTGTCCCCCACCGCTGACAGCCTGCCTCCATCCTCTCCCTTGGCCTCCACAGGTCCTGCACATGGTTCGGAACGCCAAGCTGGTGGGACAGTCCATCATTGCCTACCTGCAGAAGAAGGGTTACCCGGAGGTGGCACTGCACTTCGTCAAGGACGAGAAAACCAGATTCAGCCTGGCTCTGGAGTGCGGGAATATCGAGGTGAGACCGACCTCTCTCGCTCTCCGCCCCCTCCTATTCTCACTCCCTGCTGTCTTCCATTCCCATTCTCCTACCTCCTCCTCCTCCTCCTCCTCCTCCCACTCTCCCTTTCCATCCCTCGCCACCCCCACTGGTCTCTGTCCTCATCTCCCCAATTTTCTGGCTTCTCTGCCCTCCCACCCCTCTTCCCCATCTCTCTCCTTGTCTCCTCTAGTTCCAGTCCTCGCCTCCGCCTCCACCCCCACCCCATGTCTCCCTGATCTCCTGCTACCCCTCCTACCCCATGTGTCTCTCACCTCTTCTCCTGGTCCTGCCTCTCGCATCCCTCACTTCCTCGCCGGTCTGACCCCGACCCCTCGCCTCTCTGGACAGATCGCCCTGGACGCAGCGAAGGCGTTGGACGAGAAGGGGTGCTGGGAGAAGCTGGGTGAGCTGGCCCTGCTACAGGGCAACCACCAAATCGTGGAGATGTGCTACCAGCGCACCAAGAACTTTGACAAGCTCTCCTTCCTCTACCTCATCACCGGCAACCTGGAGAAGCTGCGCAAGATGATGAAGATCGGTGAGGCCGTGCGTCCAGGGGTGGGCTGGGGAAGGGGGGGGGGGTCGAACATCATGCGCAGCAGCTCGCCCGTGGCCAGTCTCGTACCTGCCTCACCCGGGCACCCTGGTGAACCGGGAGCCGCTGTTCGAGCGACGACTGTCCCCTCCCGGTTCACAGAAGGGAGCGCGACCCTGCGCGGCAGCCGGGCCCGCGTGCGGGACTCCAGCGGTTCACCCGGGAGGCAGCGCGGAGCTCCCTCCAGGACTCCCTCCCGCCAGGCGGCGGTGCTCTGGCACTGTCCGTTCCGCAGTGCGGCCCTCCCTCGGCACCAGCTTGGTTAAGTGTGTGCGGGGCAGATTCACTGAATCCCTAGCCCCTGATCTGTTCCCTTACTGTGTCCCCCTGTAGCTGAGATCCGCAAGGACATGAGTGGACATTACCAGAACGCCCTGTACCTGGGTGACGTGGGAGAGCGGGTTCGCATCCTGAAGAACTGTGGACAGAGTAAGGAAAAATGTTCACCGGCTCCCTGCCCTCTCCGTACCGGCCCCCCCATCCCTCTCCCTCCCGGATCCTCCCCCCCTCTCTCTCCTTCCCACACCCCTGGACCCCTTCTCCTCTCTGTCTCCCTCCCACACCCCCGAACCCTGCTCTCACCCTCCCATACCCTGGACTCTTCGCACCCCACCCCAACTCACTCCACCCCCTGGGTATGGTGGAGGTGTTCTGAACCAGTTGCAAATGGACTGTTTGCCTCCTTCCCCACCCCCCCTCACAGAGTCACTGGCCTACCTGACTGCAGCTACGCATGGATTGGACGAGGAGGCGGAGGCCCTGAGGGCGACCTTCGACCTGGAGAAGGAAACGGTAGGTTTGACTGGCGGCCCCTCCCTGTGTACCGTTCCCTGTTGGACGACCCTGCCCTCACAGTACCTGTCTCTCTCTCTCTCTCTCCTTCCCCCACACCCTGAATGCAGGTGCCGGAGATTGACCCCCACGCCCAGCTGCTGCAGCCCCCGCCCCCCGTCATGCCTCTGGACACTAACTGGCCACTGCTCACAGTCTCCAAGGGCTACTTCGAGGGGAGCATGGCCGGGAGAGGTAGGGAGGGAGGGTTGTCAGACGCCGGTCAGAGAGTCGGCCTCGGAAGGGGTGGGCTCGCGCAGGTGTTGAGGGAGGAGTCAGTCTCGGTGATGGGGCAGTGCCGGGTTGGTTTCGTCGCCTCGGAGCGGGAGGGACCCTTGATGCACTTGGTGGCTCGCTGCCCACCTCAGTGTAATAGCCAAGCCAGGGAGCCGCCCTCCCTTTCGCCTCTCGGGGTCAAGTCACATCGAGTTTAGTGTCATGTGCAAAAGTCCAGTGAAGTGCAGGTACAATGAAAAACTTGCAGCAGCCTCACACACAAAATGCTGGAGGAACTCAGTAGGTCAGGCACCATCTGTGGAGGGAAATAAACAGTCAACGTTTCGGGTCGAGACCCTTCAGCCTCACAGGAACGTAGATTCAGACAACAGAACATAAATTGTACAAGGTAGTGAAAAGACAACAAAACCTTCGTGCAAAAATTAACACAATCGATGTTGGTGCAAGAGGACCATAGTGTTCCGTTGCTGAGGTGGGGTTAGTGTTGTGCAGGTCAGCTCAAGAACCTGATGGCTGTAGGAAAGTAGCTGTTCCTGAAGCTGCTGGTGTAGAAGTGTAGAAGTCTGTTGGAGTGTTCAGTGACGTGCCACGGCTCCTCAAGTTTCACAGAAAGTAGAGGCGTCAGTATGTCTTCTTCGTGATGGGTGGGAGGTTGGTGTCATAGGGTGGACTCTCTTCCTGGACCCAATATTCACCCCCCAATACCTTTCTCCCGACACAGGCAAGGGAGGCCAGCTCGCCATTGACCAGCTGGCCATGGAGAGTTCCGGAACAGGCGGCTGGGAGGAGGACACCGAGCTCCTGCTGGACGAGGGTGAGGGTCTGCTGGGGCAGGGGGTCGGGAGGATATCCCTGGGGGCGGGAGGGGTGTTGGTGAACCCGGCACTGCTGTCAGAAGGATGTGATGGTGCTGGAGAGGGTGCAGAGGCGATTCGTCGGGATGTTGCCTGGGATGGAGCGTTTCCAAGAGAGACCGGAGAGGTCGGGACTGGTTTCCCCGGAGCAGAGAAAGTCAAGTGGGGGACACGATTGAGGTACATAAGATTATGCAGGGTATAGATAGAATAGACTGCAGGAAATTGTTGCCCATATCTAGAGGATAAAGGTTTAAGGTAAGTGGGAATAGATATCTCCCCTCTGAGAAAAGGGGACCACCTTGACCCAGAGAGTGGTAAGTACTTGGAATTCCCGGACTGAAGAGTGGTTGAAGCTGGGTGGCTGACAGCATTTAAGAGGCGTCTAGGTGTACCAGCAGGCACGGTAGTGTAGCGGCTAGCATAACGCTTCACAGCGCCAGCAGCCCCGGTTCAATTCTGGCCCGTGTCTGTAAGGAGCTTGTACGTTCTCCCTGTGTCTGCGCGGGTTTCCTCCGGGTGCTCCGGTTTCCTCCCACGTTCCAAAGACGTACATGTTAGAAAGTTGTGGGCATGCTATGTTGGCGCCGGAAGTATGGTGACACTTGCAGGCTGCCCCCAGAACACACTACGCAAAAGATGCATTTCACTGTGTGTTTTGATGTACATGTGACTAATAAAAGATGTCTTATGAGCACTTGAATATTTAGGTGCTGAGGGCTATGGGCCAGGTGCTGAAAATGGGAAGGGTGCCCACTGGTTGGGCTGAATGGCCTGTTTCTGTATGCTGTACAATTTGGTGACTGACACTCTGGTCTCTCGTGGAGCGTTTTCACCTTCACTTTTCCCATAGCTCCTTGATGTCACACTCGAGGACGGTCACTCTTACCTCGCCTCTTGAGATTTGGAGCAGGGAGTCTTTGGTAAAACTTGAACTGACAGTTTCATTCACTTTGCTGATTGAAAGAAGACTTATCTAGATTGGATTCATCCTTTTTCTGTGAATAGGACACACCCGGGCAATATTCCACATTGCCAGTGGGTGTCGGTGCTGTAAATGTCCTGGAATAGCTTGGCCAGAGATGCAGCTAGTTCTGGAGCACAGATCTTCAGTACCACAGCTGGGCCCGTAACTGTTGCTGTATCCAGTGCTCTCAGCTGTTTCCTGATATCACGACGAGTGGACTGAATTAACTGGATTCTCTCCCCCTCCACCGATTGACAGATGGCTTTGTGGATGCTGGCGATGGATTTGGAGAGGAGGCAGCCAAGGCCACTGAGGAAGGAGGAGGCTGGGACGTGGAGGAGGATCTGGACTTGCCTCCCGAACTGGTAAGCATCCTGTGCCTCCGGAAATTGAAAATAAAACCAGCGGTCTGCACCCTCTGCTCCTGCTGCAGGGTGTGAGCTCGGGCCCTGACCTCCGTCAGTCTTGCCATTGGCTGGATTTGACCCTGCAAGTGTGCAAAGGTCGAGTCTCCAGCCGCCTGTCACTTCTGCGGCCGGGAGGAGACAGTGTACCATGCGTCCGTGGAGTGCGAGAGGCCGCAGCCCCTCTTTGCGTATCTGAAGGGGCTGCTGCTTAAGTTCTGGCTGCACTTCAGCCCGACGCTGTTGGTTTACGGGGCACCCGGTGCGGGGAGGGGCGCGCGGAGGATCTCCTGGTGGGTCTCCTGCTGGGCCTGGCCAAGCTGGCCATCCACGGGACACCGCGGCGGGCGACCAAGGGTTCTGGCCAGTCTGCCTGCCTGCCTTCCGTGCTTACGTGCGCGCGCAGGTGTGTTTAGAGAGGGAGCACGCGGTTTCCGCGGGCACCCTAGCTGAGTTCTGCGCTCGGTGGGCCCCTCGGGGGATCGCGTGTGTCATGGACGGTACAAACGCGATTCTTATTTGAAGTGTTGGGTGTTGTTTAACGGGTGTAGCGTTGCGTGTGTGTTTTATTAGTATTAATTTGCATTCTCTGCTGTAGTGTGTCGTTGCTTAGTTTCTTCTTTTCTGTATTAGATGTAGTGTATTGACACTGGCCGTCTTTTTGTAGTGCTTTTAGTGAATAAATGTTATTAATAAAAAGAAAGGTTGAGTCTCCAGTCCCCTTCTGAGCTTCCTGGCCACCTCTGACTAGCCTCTCTGACCCTGTGCCGTTGGGTATCTCGTTGACAGGAACTCAGTGGGAGTGGAGGAGGACCCTCGGATGGATTCTTTGTCTCACCCTCCCGAGGGAGCAGCCCTGCGCAGGTAGGTGACATGGGCGGTGGGTATCGCTGACCCTTGGACGGTGGTATTGGCTGGGCTGTACGTCTGACAAGAGTCTTCTCGGTGCAGAAAGGCAGCCAGTCTTGCTGACGTCAAGCCCCGTGCAGGGGTTGGCCAGCGGCCTGACTGACGTCAAAACCCGGCACAAAACTGCGTTATTCCAGCAGTCGTTGCTATTCTGCACATAAAATGGCCACCAGGGGCTGTAGCTGTCCAGTCCATAAAATGGCTGCCAGCACTGTTGGCTTTGTAACTTGTAGACAGAACAAGCACCAGCCACAACTTACACAGAATGGGCATCAGTCTTGCTGCCATCACAACCATCTACGTGTGCAGTGATCTCCCGGGATGTTACTCGGGCACAAAATGGCTCTCTGTCATGCTGACATAACAAGATGGCCGTCAGTCTGTCAGAAGCCCAGATTCTGACCGGCCACCATGGTGGGGAGCGGAGGAGCGGGAGATCCTGTCTTTTGTACAGATCGCTGTTTGGCTCCAATCACCTCCGCCCCTTGATTTTGTGATGGCCCTGCATTCGTTGCCTCTCAAGGCATATATCCTGTGGGCACCCTGTGTGAGGGTGAAGGGTGGTGATCATGTGGTGACGAAAGGGGTGGGTGAGGGGCTCCTACCCAGAGACTCCATGATGCAAATTAATCTTCTCCCATTTACCCTTTCCCTAAACATCCCTCGGATTTGTTTCTCCCTACTCCCCACCTCTTCCACTCACCTCCTCCTCCCTCTCGCACCTCTCTGTCCCTCCTCACTCCCTCCTGCTCCTTGCTCCCCCTCGCGTCTCTCTCCCTCACTCCTGCCCTTTCCCGTTCTCTCATGCCCCTCCTTGCTGCAGGTTTGGTGCAATAACTCCCAGCTGCCAGCCGATCACCTTGTGGCAGGATCCTTCGAGACCGCGGCTCGGGTAAGTCCCCTCCTGCCATCTTGTGGGGAGATCTGTCCAGGCCTTGGGGTGGGCTGGTGTGTGTTGTACAGAGTGCAGTAATCATTTGTTTCCTTCTCTTTTACTCCACCTCTTCCTCCCTTCAGTTGCTTCATGACCAGGTTGGGGTCACAAACTTCGGCCCCCTCAAAAGTCTCTTCCTGCAGTCGTTCGCCCGTGGCTGCTCCGTGTTCCAGGCCCTGCCATGCCTGCCTGCCATGTACGGGTACCCCCAGCGCAACTGGTGAGTGATGGGCATGTGTCGTGGGGTGTGGGGAAAGTCCTGTTATCTTCCACACTTCTTCCTCTCCTGAACTTCCACCCTCTCTCTCTTTCCCCCCACCCCTCTCCACTGAGACGTTAAATGTAAAGTGTTCAGCCAGCTTTCTCTGTCGTAATTCATTGTCCACAAAATGGCTGCTGACCCTGTTAATGCTGTCACTTAGTTGACAAAATGGCCCCTTGACCCACTAACAACATCAATCGACGGACAAAATGGCTGCCTGTAAGTTGTGGCTCTGGCGTTTGCTGATCCATTAAACAGTCCACAACATAGATGCCGGACCTGGTCGTGAACATCGCAGGCTTGGAGCCAGCAGTTGGCACCCCATGGTAGGTATGCAATAGCTGCCAGATCTGGTGACTGCCCCCCCCCGACACTCCTCGGGAGTGGGCAGAAATGACCCAGACACACCTGACAGCGTCAAATGGCGGCCCGTTGAGTTGGGATCTCCACTCAGCCCACACAAATTGATTCCTGCAACACCTGATGTCACCTCTTGGCCTGCAGAAAAGGGACGAGTGCCACTTGGTGTGTATGAAACAGCCCCCATGCTGCTGCCATTGTCACCTAAAGTCACACAACACAAATAAAGGCGCCTCGGCCTACCACTTCCATACTGAACATCAAGTACCCATCTGCACGAAACCCATGTCCCAGCATTTGCTTGTAGCCTTTTATCCTTGGTGATTCAAGTTATGGGCTAGACACCAATTAAATGTTGTGAGAGTCTCTGTCTCCAACACATCCTTGGGCGGTGTGCTCCAGCTTCCAACCACCCTCTGGATGAAAACATTCCCCTTCAGATCCCCTCTTGCCCCTTATCCTAAACCTATGCCCTGTGGTTTTAGATACCTCTGCTACGGGGAGAAAGTTTTCTATCTATGCCCCTCATTAATTTATATACCTTTGTTAGGGCCTCCTCTGCTCTGGGGAAAACAAACCCATGCTCTCCTTGTGACTGAAATGCTCCAGTCCAGCAATCTGCTGTGCATCCTCTTCAGTGCAGTCAATTCCTTCCTATAGCGCGATGACTGTTACAGATTTTAGTTCACCAGCAGTGGCCTAACCAACATTTACTAAAGTTGTACCATAACCTCCCTGTTCTTGTATTCCATGCCCCAGCTAATGAAGGCAAATATCCTGTAGGATTTCTTCATCTTTTCGAATTGTGCTACCACCTTCAGGGATCCTTGGATTTGTACGCCAAAGTCCCTCTGTTCTCTGTACTCCCTGGGGTCCTATCGTTCACCATGTATGTTCTCCCCATAATATTCCTCCCAAAGTGCATCACCTCACCTTTATCAGGATTAAATTCCACCTGTCATCGCTCTGCTTATCTTAACAACTGATCAGTATCATCCTGTGTGGAATCCTCACTGTATACAACACAAATTCTTGTGCGGAGACTCACACCAGACTGCAGATGCTGTAATTTGAAGCAAAAATCAATGTGCTGGAGGAACTCGTGGATCGAGCAGCATTGTGTCATCTGCAGCCTGTGTTGATATCCAAATCATTAATCTGTAGTCTGGGTCCCAGCACTGATCCCTGTGATGCACCACTGGTCACAGTTACCCCCTCACCCCCTGCCTCCTCCCACCAGGGCAGTTCTGATGTGGTTTGTATGGGGGGGGGGGGTGGGGTACGACACGACGACTCACCCGTCCGCTTGGGCCCTTGCAGGAAGGAGGCGGGCCTGAAGAACGGGCTGCCGGCCGTGGGGCTGAAGCTGGCCGACCTGATCCAGCGGCTGCAGCTGTGCTACCAGCTGACCACCGCTGGCAAGTTCGAGGAGGCCGTCGAGAGGTTCCGAGCCATCCTGCTCAGTGTACCCCTGCTGGTGGTGGAGAGCAAGCAGGAAATCGCCGAGGTGAGGGAGGCGGGGGGGTTGGTGAGGATTGAGGGGTAAAGAGGTGTAGGAGCGGGGGGGGGGGATCTGGGGAGGGATCGGGGGAGGGCGGGATAGGGGGCTGTGCATGTTTTATGTGAGGGGGTTAACAGAAGCTGAGCAGGAGAGGAGACAGTGAGGCGAGGTAGCGAGCCAGTGTTTAAGGGAGGGTGGGGGATGGGGTTGCGGGCTGGTCTGTGTAGGGTGGGTGGGCCTGGGTGAGGGGCCGTCAAGATCCAGGAGCCTGGCTGACCACCCGTCCTCAAGCCGTCGCCTTCTCTGTCCCCTTAGGCCCAGCAGCTGATCACCATCTGCCGGGAATACATCGTGGGCCTCAGCATGGAGAGCGAGCGCAAGAGGCTGCCCAAGGACACACTGGAGCAGCAGAAGAGGATCTGTGAGGTGGGCCCGAGATCACCCGCTCGTGTTCCCACCCCCCCCAACCCATCAATCTCCTTCCATCCCCGTGGGACCTAGGCATTTGCCAGGATGATCGTGGGGCCTTGCTGCAGCTCAGGGGCCTGAGCTGAGGAAATAGCCTGGGCCTGGCCTGTGCTGTCAGGCCTCAGTAGTGCTGACTGTGGGCCGGGCTAACTGGCCGTAAGCACGCGCGATGGTCTCAGCCTTCTCTAGGGTGTGCGCACGGTCCTGGTGCGTCGTTGGTGTTGTTAACCTTGCAGAGACCCACACTGGAGCCTGGGTCTTGCCCAAAGACTCCACGCATCTCCCCTCCCTTACCAGTTTTCTTGCTCTCTCCTCTTCCAAGATGGCTGCCTACTTCACCCACTGCAACCTCCAACCGGTACACATGATCCTGGTGCTCAGGACTGCTGTCAACCTCTTCTTCAAGCTGAAGAACTTCAAGACCGCGGCCTCGTTCGCCGGAAGGCTCCTGGAGCTCGGCCCCAAGCCTGAAGTGGGACAACAGGTAACGTCTTCGGTAGCTGGGTGGGGGCTCGCATTTAGGCTGCTGTGGGAGAAGGTCGCTTGTCCTTGAGCTTGGGAATGCCCGAGAAATGGGGGGGGGAGACATTTGGTGATGCGCAGGAACAGAGGGAGTGACAGTTAACTGAAAGGGTCGATGCTTTGTTGACTGGGGCTCAGAGTATAAGAGCAATAAGACCACTCACTGTGTAGGGTTCTCCCTCCCAGAGCGGAGGGCAGAAGGAGGCATGGTCCTCCAGCTGTGCTCTAAATCGAGGCAGCTGGACGGCCTGTCCCTCCCCACCCTCTCTCCAGGCTCGAAGAACGAGAGGCGATCGCCTTCCATTGCAGCTGGGCCCCACACCTCCCTGGGACGGAGAATTCTACAGATCTTGGAGAAGGAATCCCCTCCTCCCCTCAGAATTCCATCCTAATTGGGCAGTCCTTCATTCCGAGACTGTGCCCCCTTGTTCCAGACTCCCTCACCTCAGAACCTCTCTCTCTACCAAACTCCAGTGAGTGTCCACCCAACCTGCTCAACTCTCCCTCCCAGGAATCCACCTTCTGCAAACTGCCCCCAGTGTACGTCTCCACCCTTGGACCTTGCCTCAGGTACAATCTCATCAAAGCTCTGTGAGACCTGCCCACTGTTACACTCCTTCCCCTTTGTAACCAAGGCCAACGTTGTGTGTCTCTGTTCTGACTATCGATGATGTGGGGGCAATGTCCTGGAGGGAGTGCCACAGAGTCCGCTGTGCCAGGCACGGGCACTGGGGCTTAGTGCCTTGGTTTGGCAATCCCGGGCTCCACCCTCTCTGCAGAGCCTTCTCCCCCGCCGTGGAGCAGGCAGCACCGGCTCTCTGCCACTAAACCTGACCTCTGTCCCTCTCTCCGCAGACACGCAAGATCCTAGCCGCTTGCGAGAAGACGCCTACCGATGCCCATCAGCTCAACTATGACATGCATAACCCCTTCGATGTCTGTGCTGCGACGTACAAACCCATCTACAGGTAGCTGGGGGGGGGTGGCCTGGACTGTGGGGTGGGGGTGGGAGGGGAGTGGGCAGTGTGGATCCAGACTGTGGTGGCGTTGCAAGGGATGGGACTCCTCACTTCTCAGCTACGCCAACCTCCTCTCGCTCTTTCCTCTGTGCCCTTCCCCCTCCCCCCCCCAACAATTGTGAATCCACCCCACTCCTGTTTCTCCCTCGTCCCACTGGCCCTCGCGTGCTGCACCAGTGACATTGTTTCAGAGGTAGCTGATTGGCCAGGACTGTGCGTACACTGCCCCTGGCGTTTGAGCGTCTCCTGGAATTCACGCCATCCACCAGGAAATCCAAATTATTCCAGTTTTTCTGTTCCAAATTAATCTCCAATTATTCCTGTTGCTAGGGGAAAGCCAGTTGAAAAGTGCCCGCTGAGTGGAGCCTGCTACAGCCCGGAGTTCAAGGGTCAGATCTGCAGAGTGACCATGGTACGTAACAGCAGACAGATTTAACAAAGCAGTGGGAGACAATGGTCAGTGTACAGATATCCCCCTGAGAGAGAGGGACTGAGAGAGACTGGTCAGTGTACAGAGATCCCCCTGAGAGGGAGGGACTGAGAGACACTGGTCAGTGTACAGATATCCCCCTGAGAGAGAGGGACTGAGACACTGATCAGTGTTCAGATATAAATGAAAAACATGATGGTGCTGGAGGAACTCAGCAGGCCAGGCAGCATCCATGGAGAAAAGCAGGCGGTCAGTGTTTCAGGTCAGGACCCTTGTTTTTTTAAATTTTATTTACAGCGTGGTAACAGGCCCTTCCGGCCCAAGAAGTCTGTGCCGCCCATTTTAAACCCAATTAACCTACCGTCTTTGCAATGTGGGTGGAAACCCACGCAGACACGGGAGAACATACAAACTCCTTACAGACAGCGACGGGAATTGAACCCCGATCGCTGGCGCTGTAATAGCATCGCGCTAACCGCTACGCTACCGTGAGGCAAAAGCAAGTTCTCTCCACCGATGCTGCCTGGCCTGCTGAGTTCCTTCAGCATCATCGTGTTTTTCATCTGGATTGCAGCATCTGCAGTCCTTTGGTTCTCTAGTGTACAGCTGTATCCCTGTAGCTCCCTGTTAACCTGCTCTGGTTTGTATTCCAGGTGACTGAAATTGGTAAGGATGTGATCGGTCTCCGTATCAGCTCTCTGCAGTTCCGCTGAGCTCCCCAAGTGTTGATCGTTTCTCCTGCACCCAGCATTTGCAGTTGCTCGCTACCTGATATGTTTGCAATTTTCATGTGTTGCTCTCTGTTTCTGTAAAACTAATATTTAGAAATCGATGTCTGCAGTTGCATTCCATGTCATTTTGTAATCCACCTCCAGGTTTCCCTGTCTCCCTCCACCCACTTCCTGGATTTCTGACCACCCCATTTCCAATCCCTACCTAGGAATACTGCTCCCAGATTTCCAAACAACCTCTCACCCCCCAACCCCCCGTGTCCAATTTCCACTTTTCCAGCTGTCTGCGTTTCAAATCCTCGTCTTGTATCTGGCTCCAGGTTTTCTGGCCTGCCTATGCATTGGATCCAGCTTTTCTAAACCGACCCAGAGGACTTCACAACTGCATGTGTTCTAAACCCCACACCCTCCGTATTGTAGTCCTGTTCCTGGTCTTCTTGTCCCCCTACTCCCCCTATTCCGATTGTGATTTTCTGGCTTTCCACCTCGCTCTTTCTGTACAGAGATCTGTTCCTGGCCCAACTCCAGCTCCGTGTTCCCTGATTCCGCTCCGGTGTGATTCCTGGATTTCCAGCTAGCTCTACAGCTCCGGCTCCTGTTGGACCATTTCCGTGTTTTCCGGGCTCGCACTCCGTTCCAACTCACCCGACCGATCCCAAATCCAGATTCCAGCGTGTCCCACCCGCGATTTTGAGATCCGGGCCAGGTTTTCCAGCGGATCCTTTCACCCCCTTCGCTCCACTTCCAGGGCTGTACCCCCACCCCGGCTTTTCCAGCCCCCAGTGTGGTTGCAACAGCTTAAACTACCCCCCCCCCCCAAAGCTTAACAAGTCAAAATAAAGTATTAATGCGGCACCCGTGACTCCGACTCATTCCAGGAAGGAGCTCTGCGCTGGGGGAGGGAGCTGCTGACAGGGAGCGGCTTCGGCTTCGCCATCCCGGGACGGTAGCCTGGGGGGGGGGGGGGGGGGTGCGTGGTGGGGGCAGTGCGGACGGCAGCGCAGGGCCGGCCCGGGGGCCACGGGTCCGGGTGCCGGCAGTAAATTAACCAACGCACCAGCTGAGCCGACCCGACCCCTCCCCCAATCAATACCCAGACCCCTCCCTCCCCTCCCCAACACCCCTCCCCTCCCCACATCAATACCCAGACCCCTCCCTCCCCTCCCCAACACCCCTCCCCTCCCCACATCAATACCCAGACCCCTTCCCTCCCTCCCAACATCAACACCCCGACCCCCTTCCCTCCCCTCACCAACACCCCTCCCCTCCCCACATCAATACCCAGACCCCTCCCCTCAACACCCCGACCCCCTTCCCATCCCTCCCCACCCCGACCCCTCCCCACATCAATACCCAGACCCCTTCCCTCCCCTCATCAACACACCGACCCCTCCCCACATCAATACCCAGACCCCTTCCCTCCCCTCACCAACACCCAGACCCCTTCCCTCCCCTCACCAACACCCAGACCCCTTCCCTCCCCTCATCAACACACCAACCCCTCCCCACATCAATACCCAGACCCCTTAACACCCTGACCCGTCGCCCTTCCACCATCTCTCCCCGACCCCCCACTTCTCACTCCCAATTCCCACCCCTGACACCCTCACCCCCATCACCCTCGAGCATCAACACCGCACCCCCCCCCCGAGCCCCCACAGACAGGAGGCGGAACCCTTGCTCGGGTGCACGACGTGTTTAATGACACACTCCATTAATGCTTCAGCGGTTCGCACACAGACGGCTGGTAAAGGCTGTTAATTGGCGGGTTAGCGGGAACGCGGTGCCGGGACCCTGCCCACCCCAACCCCACCCCCCCCACCCACCCACCCACCCCGCCTCTCCAGCCCGGGCCCGGGGCAGCCGCCTCGTCTCCCCCACCCACTGGGAAGGTGCACAGGGGAAGGCTGGGGGCCTAGCGGTTAAGGCTTTCCAACTTTCCAGAGTTTGAGGCCCGGTGGCTGCGGGTCTCCTGCCCCACCTCCCCTCCCAACCCAGGGAGGTGATGCCAAAAGACAGTGGCAGACTCTCCCTGGCAGCCACTTTGCTTCCTCCCTACCCTCCCAATCAAATGGCCTTTGCTTTCTTTGCAGGCTGCTACCCAAATGTTCCCCCCCACCCCGACCTGCCCCAGGTCGGAGTGGGACCATCTGCCCTGGGGCCCAAACCTCTCCTGAGGGACCTCTCCAAGAGAGACAAGGCCTGATCAGACCTCAGCCTCAACCCCTGCTCTCCAAGCCCCTTCCTGCTCTCCCGGTAACAGTCAGCTTGGCATTAAGCCTGATGGGCATCACCCCCTGATTCCAGTCAACTGGGCTGGCAGGGGAGGGCACAGAGTGGGACGGGAGAGGGAATGGGGTTGTTGGACCCCACATATCTCACAGAATTTGCATAGAGTTCAAGGGTAGATGGACAGGGTTGGTTGGGTGGGGGTGGCAAGACTGTTGCAGCCCCTACCCCCGTCCCGGCCCAGGAGGCAGGGCACCAGGCTTCGGGTGCACAGGAAGATCCCGGTAACACGACACAACATATCACGGTGTATGGTGGTGGGTGGGGTGGGGGGTTTTGCAAAAGTTACAGGTTAATGTTACTGGAGGGTTATTTTTCTTGTTACAAACACTATCGCTGGGCGCGGGTTCTCATTCCCCCCCTCCCCACCGCCTCGCGCGCACGCTCTTTCTCTGTCTCTCTCTCTCCCCATTCGCTTGCTCTCCAGGGCCTCTTCTGGCCATGGCTCAGGCCTTCTTGGGGGGCAGCTTCAGTTTGATGATCTCGTCCTCTGACGGTTGCCGCAGAATGTCTGGTGGGGGAGGCAAGAAGGAATGGATCAGTCACTCTTCTCACCCTGGCCCACTGATTCCTGAGGACCCCTCACCCCCTCCTTAAACCCCGTGGACCTCTCACACCCGGCCCACAAATCCATGGAAACTCCTCCCCTCCCAAACCCTGGGGCCCCATCTGAAACCTTGGGGACCACGAAACAACAGGGACCCCTCTCAAATCCTGGCATCTCACCCTGAGTCCAAAAACCACCCCCCCCCCCCCAAACCTCTGGGGGACTGCTCCCACACTCCAAACCCTGTGGACCTCTCATCCCTCCAGTCCAAAACCCTGGCCGTCCATCCCCCATCTCCCAGACCTTGGAGACACTGCACCCTGCACATACCCCTGGGTTTAAGGTTAAGCCCCAATCGTGCAGGTGGGACAGATTCCGGAATGTGAGGGGGGTGGCTGGAAGAGAGGTGGGACCTATTGACCTTCTGCCCGGGGTTGGGTGCCCTGAGGCTCACCCCTGGATTCTCACCTTTGTACTTGACGGCACTGGGGATGCGGGTAAACTTGGAGTCTACTTCCTCATCCTCGGAGATGTTCAGCACCTTGGTCCTGTAGTCGATCACCATGGTCAGCAGGTCTGGCCGCCTGGACATCTCAAATATGTGTTCGATGTACGAGAGGTTGTCTACGATGGAAGCAGAGACCCATTATGCCTCTATGTTGGGAAGTTGGGAGGAGGTTGGCAGAAGATGGACCAGGGTGGACTGGGCTGGGTAAGAAGACCTGATTTGATTAATACTGTTTTGAGAACAGCGAGGTGAAAGAAGGGGTTGAATTCAATAGGGAGGAGTTCAATCATTGAAGCCCAGGGGCTTGGTGAAAAATCCCAGGTCTGGGCCGCAGTCAGAGGACCAATGGAGAATCCCAGGCCTTTTATCCCATCCGGATGTAGAAGCCTGCATTGGAGTTGGCTGAAAGGACAGGGCTTTGTGCCAAGCCACCGATGCAGCTGTTCGTGGAATGGGGCTGACATTGGTTAGAGGCAGGGGAAATCCCAGGCTATTGGGTCTAGTCAACCTGTGCTAGAGATAGCCACGCTGTGGTCTGAAGTGACCAATGGAGAGCTTGAGATTAATGTGGTGCTGACTTTGGCCTGGAACCGGGGCACAATCGGGAATGTGATGTAACAGCTATGACAGAAATGTGTTTGAAGGGTGCCCAGGGTGGGGTGCTCAATATTGCAGGTTATACAGTGCTCCAAAAGAACAGGCTAAAGGGGAAAGGAGATGGGGTGGCGTTGTCAATCAAGGACAGTATCAGAGCAGGGCTGAGCTGTAATATAAAGTCTGTGGACAGCAATGGAGGATTGGTTTGGGTTACAGTCACGGATGGGGAAGGAAGATGTGTGCGAGTAGTCTATAGTCCCCCAGTACATGACCTGTCGATAGGTCAGAGCATAAATGTGGAAACATCCAGGGCACATTTAAAGGGGAACCTGCAATTATCCCGGGAGATTTTAACTTGGATATTGATTGGACCAGCCAAACTGGCAAGGGAATCATCGAAGAGTGGGTCAGGGATTTCTTTTTAGAGCAGTACATCGCAGAACCCACTGGTAATGGACCAGTTCACGTTAGGTCTGTGTAAGGAGGAAGGATTAATAAAGGATCTTGTGGTTAAAGATCCCCTTGGGGGTAGTAACCACAACATGATAGAATTTCAAATGCAGTTTGAGGATGAACACCACTGGTCCATAAGCAGTGCCTTCAATTTAAATAAGGATAATTATAACGGAATGAGGGAGGAATTGTCCACGGTGGACTGGGTTAACAAGGTAAGAGGTAGGTCTGGAAATGAACAATGGCAGATGTTCAAACAGCTGGTGTATAATGCTCAGCAAGAGTTCATCCTGATCAAAAAGAGGGATCCCATGAGAACGAAGCACAATCCGTGGTTAATAAAGGAGGTCAATGATAATGTTAAATTGAAAAGCAGGGTATACAAAGTGGCAAAGGCTGGTGGTAGACAAGATCTCTGGGAAACTTTTAGGATCCAGCAGCAGAAGACTAAAAGCTCATAAAATGAGAGAACATTTGAAAACTTGCATGTAGTATAGAAACAAACAAACAGTGAAAGTTTCTCTGGGCGTATCGGTAGGAAGAGGGCATCTAAAGGTAAATGTGGGTCTTTGAAAGAACAAAGCCGGTGAGTTAATAACAGCAAACAGAAATAGCACAATTGTTGAATAAATTTTTTTTGCATGTCTTCAACTCGTTAGTCATTGCTGACATCTCGAAAATATCAGATGGGTTAATTTCAAATAAAACTTACAAAAATCCCAATTATAACATATAGAGTATTGGAGAAACTGGGGCGGGGGGTGGGGGGCAGGGGCTGAGGATGGACGTCATCAGGACTCACTGGACTGCACCCAAGGGATTTAAAGGATGTGGCTGCAGAGATAGTGGCTCCATTGGTTGAACAGGTACCAGAATATTGGAAAACAGCCAATGAGACTCCCTTGTTCAAAACAAAATGAGAGAGGTAGAAGGCAGGGAACTACAGGCCAGTTAGTTTAACATCTACTGTTTGCGAGATGCTAAAGTAACAAAAGAGGACATAGCTAATCATCGAGGAAAACTGAATATAATCAAACCTCTGTACAGAGGGATCTTGGGGTCCAAGTCCATAGCTCCCAGAAAGTGGCCGCACAAGTCGATAGGGTGCTTGCCTTTTATTAAGGCATTGAGTTCAAGAGGCAGGAGGTTATACTGCAGCTTTACATAACCCTGGTTAGGCCACAGCTGGAGTATTGCATTCATTTCTGGTTGCCCCATTATATAGGAAAGATGTGGATGCTATGGAGAGGGGGCAGAAGAGGTTTACCAGGGTGTTGCCTGGATTAGAGCGTATCTATGAGGAGAGGTCGGACAAACTTGAGTTGTTTTCTCTGGACTGGCAGAGGCTGAGGGGAGACCTGATAGAGGGTTATAAAATTATGAGAGGCATAGACAGAGTAGGCAGCCTGGATCTTTTTCCCAGGGTATCCTAGAGGGCATGTATTTAAAGGTGAGAGGGGGAAAGTTCAAAGGAGATGTGTGGGATAATTTTTTTTTACACAGAGAGGTGGGTGCCTGGAATGCACTGCCAGGGGGTGGTGCTGGAGGCCGATGCAATAGAGGCATCTAAGAGACTCTGAGGTAGGCACATGGATGTGCAGAGAATGGATCACATTCAGGCAGAAGGGATTAGGTACCATTAGCTTAATTGGTTCGGCACAACGTCATGGGTCGAGGTGTATTGTTCTATGTCATAGTCATGAAAGGTAATTCATGTTTGACAAATTTGCTCAAGTTCTTTGAGGACATGACAGGGAGAGTTAATAGAGGGAAACCTGTAGATATCTTCATTAGTCACATGTACATCGAAACACAGTGAAATGCATCCTTTTGCGTAGAGTGTTCTGGGCGTCAGCCCGCAAGTGTCGCCACGCTTCCGGCGCCAACGTAGCACGCCCACAACTTCCTAACCCGTATGTCTTTGGAATGTGGGAGGAAACCGGAGCACCCGGAGGAAACCCACGCAGACACGGGGAGAACGTACAAACTCTTTACAGATAGCGGCCAGAATTGAACCTGGTTCGCTGGCGCTGTAAAGTGTTACACTAACCGCTACACTATGGTGGCCGTAGATGTAGTGTATTTAGATTTCCAAAAGGCATTTGACAAGGTACCACAAAAGAGGTTGATGCATAAATTAAAAGCCCGTGATAATGGAAGAGCTGTGTTGGAATGGATTGAAAACTGGTTGTCTCATGGGAAACAGAGAGTTCGAATAAATGAGTCCTTATCAGACTGGAAGGAGGTAACAAGTGAAGTAACCCAGGGGTCAGATCTAGGCCTACAATCGTTCTCCATTTACATCAATGAGCTGGAGGAAGAAAGCGTATGTAAGATTTCCAAATTTACCAATAACACGAAAATAGGTGGAAGGGCATGTTGTGATGAGGATACTGTGATTCTGCAATGGGATAAAGTTAGATTGAGTGACGGAGATGGAGTTTAATGTGGGGAAGTGTGAGGTCGTGTCAGTTCGACAAATCAAAAGGCAAATTACCTAACTGGCGAAAGTCTGCAAGTGAGTGAAGTTCAGAGGGATTGAGGCATTGCAGCGCATGAATTACAAAAAGCAAGCAGGCAGGTCCAACAAGTAGTTAAAGGAGGAGGACAAGAGAGGCCACAGATGCCGGAATCTGGAGCAACAAACAATGCGCTGGAGGAGCTCAGCGGGTCATGCAGCATCTGTGGGAGGAAAGGAATCGTCAGCCGACAGTTTCTTTCCTCCCACAGATGCTGCATGACCCGCTGAGCTCCTCCAGCGCATTGTTGCTCTAGCTGAGAAGGAATTTTGGCTTCATTGCAAAGGTGTTGGTTTTTAAAACCTGGGACGTTTTGATGCATTTGTACAGAGTGTTGGTGAGGCCACACCTGGAATACAGTGTCCCTAAAAAGAGATAAAGTAACTTTGCAGCGTAAGGGAGATTCACCGGGCTAATTCCTGGGACAAGAGGGTTGTTCTGCCAAGAGAGGCTAAGTGGTTTGGGTCTGAGTTCCTTGGAGTTCAGAAGGATGAGGGATGACCTCATTCAAACATATAGGATCCGAAGGGGGGCTGACAGGGTAGATGTCGGGACGCTTGCAGTAGTGGGAGATTCTTGGACAAGGGGATATAGCTACAAGGGGCTGGTCATTTAAAACTGAGGTACAGAGAATGGAGGGATATAGATCATGTGCAGGCAGAAGGATTAGGTGTCATTGGCTTAATGAGTTCAGCACAACATCGTGGGCCGAAGGGCCTGTTCCTGTGCTATACTGTTCTATGTTCTAGTCAACATGGTTTTATGAAAGGTAAATCATTCAGATCAATCACTCATGTAGAAATTACTTCTTGCAAAGTGTGGTGAATCTCTGGAGTTCTCTGCCCCAGTGGGTGGTGGAAGCTGTATTTAAATATTTCATAGATCAAGGGATAGAGGGATATGGAGAGATGGTACAGAATAGGAGCTGAGGCCAGCACAGATCAGCCATAGTCATATTGAATGGTGGGGCAGCTTAGAAGAACCTGATAGCCTACTCCTGCTCCTCTTGTGTTCTTGTATTCTCAGTTTTTAGGTCCAGTCAGGGCCTGAAACTCTGACTGGAATCGAATTGAATTGGGTCTCGTGCAAAGGAATGGTCAGGACGGATTTGTTCATGGGAGGTCACATCTCACAAATTTGATCAAGTTTTTTGAGCAGTGGCCAAGAGATTGACGAGGGCAGGGCAATAGATGTGGTCTACGTGGACTTTAGCAAAGCCTTCGACAAGGTCTCTCATGGTAAGCTGGTGCAGAAGGTTAGATCACATGGGATCCAGGGTGAGCCAGCCAATTGGATGCAAAATTGGCTGGGTGGGAGTGGAGTGTTGTTTATCAAACCAGAGGCCTGTGACCAGTGGTGTGCCGCTGGGATCAATGGTGGATCCACTGTTTTTTGTCATTATTAATAATTCAGATGAGCGTGTAAGTAGCATGGTTAGTAAGTTTGCAGGTCACACCAAAATGTAGTTGACAGTGAACAAAGCTGTCCGAGGTTCCAATAGTATATAGAGAGTGGGATAGCAGGCAAGCGAATGGCAGAGGGAATTTAACAGACGAATGTGAAGTTAAACCAGGCCAGGATAGACACAGTGGAAGACAGGGCCCTGGGGAGTGTTGTTGAACAGCAAGACCTAGGGGTACAAGTACATAGTTCCTTGAAAATAGCAACACAAATTAGACGGGGGTGGTGAAGGAGGGAAATGGCACACTTGCTTTCGTCAGACGAGGCACCGAGTACAGGAGTTGGGGCGTCGCGTTACTTTTGTACAAATTGTTGGATAGACCACACTTGAAGTATTGCGCGCGGGTCTGGTCACCATCCTGTAGGAAGGATGTGACTTTGCTTGAGAGGGTGCAGAACAGATTCCCGGGAACGTCGCCGGAACTGGGGGGCTTGAGTTAGAAGGAGAGACTGGATAGGCTGGGGCTGTTTTCCTTAGAATGAGGCTGAGGG
The DNA here is from genome assembly GCF_009764475.1 of Pristis pectinata. Lineage (NCBI taxonomy): Eukaryota > Metazoa > Chordata > Chondrichthyes > Rhinopristiformes > Pristidae > Pristis > Pristis pectinata. The sequence continues at coordinate 39,296,704 of NC_067424.1, forward strand.
ATGACATGACGGAGGTGTATAAAATCATGAGGGGCTCAGATAAGGTGGATGGTCACAGTTGTTTTCCCCAGGGTAGGGGAGTCTAAAACGGGAGGGCATAGGCTTAAGGTGAGAGGGAAAAGTTTTAAAGGGGTCCTGAGGGGGGCAAGCTTTCCGACACAGAGGGTGCTGAAAAGAGCTGCCAGAGGAAGTGGTCAAGGTGAGTACAATTACAACATTTAAAAGGCATTTGGACATGTTCCTGGAGAGGTTTCAAGGATACGGGCGAAATGCTGACTAGCTTAGAAAGGCATTTTGGCCGGCATGGACAAGTTGGGCCGAAAGGCCTCTTTTTGTATGGTATCATCGAGTGTATGAACTAGGGTTTCGGGAAGAAGGTGAGGTAGAGGGTAAGTGAGCGGTGGGCGAGGGGACTCCTGTGGGACCGTGAAGGGCCCAGGATAGAATCTCTGGCCTTTGGGCATAGCCTAGTGTATACGTCTGCGATGGAGTCGGACTGGTCCTTGTGCACGTATCCGATGGGGTGGGTGAGTGGGTCGCAGGCCTGGCAGGGTTCCTACCTTTGGAGAGCTTGTCGTGTTTCTCGAGGAAGCTGAACCACTCCTTGCAGCCGGTCAGCTGCTCGTTCTTGTCACTCGGGATGTCCTCCTTGCAGGCCAGCTTCAGCTGGGCCAGGTCCTCCGACGTGATGTTGGACGACAGGTCCTCCAGCAGTGCGGCAAACTGTCCCGGGACGGTGTCAGTCATGGTCTGTACAGGGAGGGGCGGGGGAGAGGGAGAGATGGTTAGAGGCAGGGAGAGAGAGAGAGACAGGGGGTGAGGGAGAAGGTTTGACTGTGGGGATTAGAGAGAGGCAGGTGGTCAAAGGAGGGTCCAGAGGGATGGTTGTGAGGAGTGGGATAGAGGGGGAGGGTTGGATGGGGAATTGGGAGATAGGGGGATAGTTAGAGAGGTGGGGGGAGAGTCGGGGAGGTGAGCGTTTGAGAGGGAGGAAGAGAGAGTCAGGGAGGTGAGCGTTAGAGAGGGAGGAAGAGAGAGTCAGGGAGGTGAGCGTTAGAGAGGTAGGGGGAGAGTCGGGGAGGTGAGCGTTTGAGAGGGAGGAGGAGAGTGGGAGGGAGGGGGAGAGAGTCGGGGAGTGAGGGTTTGAGAGGGGGGAGAGAGTCGGAGTGAGGGTTTGAGAGGGAGGGGGAGAGAGTCAGGGGAGTGAGGGTTTGAGAGGGAGGGGGAGAGAGAGGGGAGTGAGGGTTTGAGAGGGGGAGAGAGTCGGAGTGAGGGTTTGAGAGGGAGGGGGAGAGAGTCAGGGGAGTGGGGGTTTGAGAGGGAGGGGGAGAGAGAGGGGAGTGAGGGTTTGAGAGGGGGGAGTCGGAGTGAGGGTTTGAGAGGGAGGGGGAGAGAGAGGGGAGTGAGGGTTTGAGAGGGGGGAGTCGGAGTGAGGGTTTGAGAGGGAGGGGGAGAGAGTCAGGGGAGTGAGGGTTTGAGAGGGAGGAGGGTTGGAGGGACGGGTGAGAGTTTGGAGGTGAGAAGAGTTTTGTAGGGTAGAGAAAGGCAGAGGGCAGGGGAGAGGGGGAAGGATGGGTAGGAAGGGAGATTGGAAGTCGTGGAGTAGGAGAGAGGGTAGGGAATGGATGTGTAGGGGAGGAGAGGAGGGCGGAAAGACCGACTGGCAGATGAAGAGGGGGGAAAGGGGAGACAAGATGGAGCAGGTTGAAGCACAACCCCCTCCAGCCCCCTCCTCATTCATCTCTCCCTTCCACCTTCTATCTCCCAGCTCCCCTCCTCCTCCTCCACCCCCTCTATCCCCCTCCAACTTAGCTCCTCCTGCCCCACTTTCCTCCTCACCCTACCACCCTGCCCCCTCCTCTCCCCTGCCTTTCCCTCCTTCCCTGGCTCAGTTGGGCCTGTTCTACTGCCTCCCGCGGTCCGTTCCCGCTCTCTCCCGTCCCCAGCTTCTCCTCCCCCCCCCCACCCCGGACGAGATGATCCCATCACACCCCTTCCCCCTCCCCCCCAACAACACCGGCGTTGCCAGCGATTCCACATCCAGCCTGCTGTTGCCCTGACAACCAGGCTTTCCTGTGGTGCTTGGGGAGAGGTTGCCTGGGTAACCATTCGGCATCAGCCGATCGGGCCCAGTGCGCTCCGAGGCCGAGCTTCGGGGTAAACTGACAGGGGAGGCTGGGTCCGGGGACAGGATGCTGGAAAGCCGACCCAGGAGAGGCCCAGGCCAGAGACCGGCTGGACACAGCCGAGTATTAAATGAAGCAGGGAGAGAATAGGGTCCTTTCCCAGGAGAGGGGCAAGGCCCATGAGGCCCCCATCCCAGGAGGCCTGTGGGGTCCCGTCCCGGGGGAGGTGGGTGGGGGTGAGGCCTGAGGGAAAGCCCAGGGCCTGGTCTGAGATTTACACCGAGAGTAGTCAATGTCATGGGATGGACGAGGACTCTCGTCTCCACCATCGGCTGGGAAGGGTTAACCAGACTGGCCCCTGGTGGAACCTGCAGCAGACTCCCAGAGCTGGTTGACATTCCGGGAGCATCACTTATCCTCGGCACGTGATTCCTGGCCCACAGAACAAACACCGCTTCCATTCAACAGCGCTTCAATGAATCCTCTCACAAACAGGCAGGTTTGACAGGCAAACAACATAGTGAGCAGTCCCAGCCTGTAACTGACTCCCAGGGATCTGTTGTTCTGTAAACCCCCAAACCCCTCAGTTAGATCCCAGCCTGGAACCCACTCCTGGGGATCTGTCACTATATCTACAAACCCCTGTCCACCCCTCCCCACCCCCACCCACCCCACGTTAGGTTGCAGCCTGTTTGTTGGCCCAGCTTTGGCAGTCTGTGCAGTGATTTCCGGCAGGATTTAAGTTGTATCACCCATTGGATGTCGGAGAGCTGGCTGCAAATTAGATAATCCTGTGGCCATTGTTCGGATGTTGCGCTGATGTGGGGGGGGGGGGGTGGGGGGAGCGGTGGGAAGGAAGAGGAGTTGCAGGTCCCGTGGTTGGCGAGGAGACTGAGAGTTCCTGCTGGGACCACAGACAATGAGATCATTCAGGCAAGCCTGGGCTCTGAGTCACTGGCAGCCGCACCACACCAACCCGATCCCAGGCTGCTCACCGACCGCACCCCACTCTGTCCCCACTGCCACCCCCAGCTCCCTCTCGTCCTCTATCTGCCCCCCTTTTCTCTTCCACCTCTCTCTGCCCCATTCTCTCCAACTCTCCCTCCCACCCCCAGTCTCTCACTCACCCCCTCTTGTCTCCCCCTCCAAGCTCTGACTTCCATTTCATCTCTCTCTGTCTCTGTCTCTCTGTCTCTCTGTCTCTCTGTCTCTCTGTCTCTCTGTCTCTCTGTCTCTCTGTCTCTCTGTCTCTCTCTATCAATGTGCATGCTTTGTTGAACTGTTCAATGGCTTTGTGGTTCCAGAACTTTCCGTCCTCTCCCTTCACTCGTCCAGAGGACATCCTCTCCTGGCACAGACCCAGCACAGAGCAGCCAGTGCAGCGAGTAAACAATCAAATCAGAGGTGGGGGGGGGGGGGTGGGTGGGGATGAGAGAGAGTAGGGGCACAGGGGAGAGGGGTGGGGGAGGGAAGAGAGGAGAAGTAGACAGATGGGGGGAGAGAGACGAGAAAGAGGGAGAGAGGGAGGGGAGTAGTGGGCACAATTCGCACTCTCCCATCCTCAATTTGCCCATTACCCCCCATTACTTGGATTTACATGCTGCCTCTTACACCGCCCGTCCCCCCCACCTGTTCGTACTGGCCTCTACTCCCCTCCATCTTCCAGTCCAGATGGCCTCCGTCTGAAACACTGAAACATCAATTGTCCATTTCCCCCCATAGATGCTGCCCGACCCGCTGAGTTCCTCTAGCGCGTTATGTGTTGGGAGACAGAGAGAGAGAAGGGGGGGGAGGGAGGGAGAGGGAGAAACAGGAATGGAAGAAGGGAGAGACAGGGATGAGAGAAAGGGGCAAAAGATGGGGCGAGAGATGGGTAGAGGGGGGAGGGACAGGAGGGAGAGAGGGAGGGAGGGATGGGACAGGGGAGGGAGAGGGAGGGGGGAGGGAGAGACGGCGAGGGGAGACGAGAGAGGGGGAGATGAGGGGGAGGTACGAGGAGAGCAGGAGGGAGACGGAGAGAGACGGGAGAGGGGGAGGGATGAGGAGAGAGGGAAAGAGTGTGAGAGAGAGAGGGAGGGTGAGAGAGAAGATGGAAGAAAGGGTGAGTGAAAGGGGGTGAGGGAGGATAATGGTCAGAGAGGGGGTGGGAGAGAGAGAGAGGGGTGAGGGAGGAGGCTGAGAGGGGAGGTAGAGAGGGGAGAGAGTTGGAGAGGGGGCAGTGGGGGGAGGGGGAGAGCGAGGGGGGAGAGTGGGAGAGGGACTGGTGGGAGACGGGGTGGAAAGGGGGGAGGTGGGATGTGGTGGTGGAGGGGGAGGATGAGGGGAGGGAGAAGTGGGGAGGAAAGAGGGGCAGATGGGAGGAGGGAGAGTGGGGGACAGTGGGGCAGGTGGGAGAGAGGGGGTTGGAGAGGGGGTGAGGGGGGTGGGTGGGGGAGAGAGGAGGGCAGGGGGGGGGGGAGGAGACTGGGAGAGATGGGAGATGTGGGGGAGAGCACCGAAAGGGAAGTGGAGGTGGGGCGAGTGTCAAAGAAGTTTAGAAATTGAGACAACAGGGGCAAGGGAGAAGAAGATCTGGGGTATTGCATTCAATTCTGGTCACCCCAGAAAGCACGTGGCGGCTTTGGAGAGGGTGCAGAAGAGATTCACCAGGATGCTGCCCGCATCATGAGGTTGGACACACTTGGGTTGTTCTCTCTGGAGCAGCGGAGGCTGAAGGGAGACCTGACAGAAGTTTATAAGATTATGAGAGGCATAGAAAGAGCAGACAGCCGGTATCTTTGTCTTAGGGTCGAAATGTCGAATACTGGAGGGCATTCATTTAAGGTGAGAGGGAGTACGTTCGAAAGGCATGTATGGGGCAAGTATTTTTTTCAACATGGAAAATGGTGGGTGCCTGGAACGTAGGGGTGGTACTGGAGACGAATACAACAGAGGCATTCAGAGGCTCTTAGATAGGTACATAGATGTGCAGACAATAACGGGATATGGACATTGTATTGGCAGAAGGGATTAGTTGGGCGTTTAATTACTAGTTTAGTTAGTTCGGCACAGCATTGTGGGTCGAAGGGCCTGTTCCCGTGCTCTTCTATGTAAGATGGTGGAAGAGCAATCCATGGTCATAGATCCACGGACTCCTCACAGTCTCTGCTCGCGATGGGAGGATACCAATCAGGTCCCAACGACGAGGGTACAGCATTACACGGCTGGGAGCATTAAAGCAGCACCGGGAGAGGGCGAGTGGTGTACTGAGCGAGCTCAGGATGCAGCCGCCCATGGAGAATAGTGGAGGGGTTACAGAGATAGGGAGGGGTGTAGGGGCTCAAGGGGGTTACAGAGGGAGGGGTGTGGGGCTGGGGGAATAACAGAGAGGGAGGGGTGTAGGGGCTGGAGGGGGGTTACAGAGATAGGGAGGGGTTAGAGGGGGTTACAGAGCTTAGGGGATGGAGGGGGTTACAGGAATAGGGAGAGATGTAGGCGCTGTAGGGGGTTACAAAGGTGAGGACGAGTGTAGGGTTACAGAGATAGGGAGGGCTGTTGGGGCTGGAGGGTGTTACAGGGATAGGGAGGGGTGTAGAGGCCGGGCAGGGGTTACAGAGGTAGGGAGGGTGTATGGGCTGGAGGGGTGTTCAAGGATGGGGATGGGTGTTGCTTCAGGAGGGGGGGATTGCAGGTGAACTGAGTTCAGATGGAGTAGTGAGGGGCATTACACAGCATGTGGAGATATCCATTCACTCTGAGGTGTTGAAAGGTGCAGTTACCAAAAGTGATGGCTTGCATCCTGTGAGCTGGAACATCTCACTCTCCATAAGTTGATCTAAGTCATTAATCAGGAAATTGCACAGGTGTGGCTCATTCCCAAATAAATCTGGGATAGGTGAAGCAACATTGAATCAATTAGCAAATAGAGCTATTATGAAAATATGTTCCATAACACAGCGGCCAGAACTGTGCAGAGTGCTCCTAGCGTGGTCTGCTGAAAACCTTTCAAGTATTGGACGTGCCACCAGGTTACGTGGAGATAGAGCTGAAGGAGCTGCCAGTGTTTGCACAGATCAGTAGGGGTGTAGATGACGGAGGGGGGTTACGGGGCGTAGATGACGGAGGGGGGTTACAGGGGCGTAGATGACGGAGGGGGGGTTACAGGGGCGTAGAAGGAGGGTGTTACAGTGGTGGGTCAGGGTGAGGGGGGAGTGACAGGTGGGTCAGGGTAGGAGGGGGGTTATGGGGGAGTTACCTTGATGGCAGGAGGGTTACGGAGGGGGTTACAGAAATGGGAAGGGGAGGGGGATTACGGGGAGTTACGGAGATGGGGAGTGCAAGGGGGGCTATGGAGGTTACAGGGGAGGGTGGGAGTCGGTTCCAGGGTGTTACAGAGATGGAGTGAGGGGTTACAGGGGTTTACAGATGGGGTGAAGGGGGTTACAGAGATGGGGAGGGCGAGGGGGTTACGGGGGCTTACAGAGATGACAGGGTTACAGAGATGGGAGGATGGGTGGGGTTACGGGGTGTTACAAAGTTGGTGAGGGCTGGGAGGTTACAGGGGAGGGCAGGGGTGTTACGGGGGTTATGGCGAGGGCAGGGGTGTTACGGAGGAGGGCAGGGGTGTTACGGGGTGGTTACAGGGAGGGTAGGGGATTATGGGTGTTACAGAGATGGGGAGGGTGAGGGGAGTTACAGAGATGGGGAAGGTCTGGGGGTTATTGGGGAGGTTACAGAGATGGCGGGAAGGTTACGGGCCTTCAGAGATGGGGAGGATGAGGGGGTTACAGAGATGGGGTGAGGGGGGTTACAGAGATGGGGAGGGTGAGGGTTACAGAGCTGGGGGGGCAGTTACAGAGATGGGGCAGGTGGGGTTCTAGAGTTGCGGAAGGCAAGGGGGTTACAGGGGAGGGTGATGGGGATAGATGGGGAGGGCGAGGGGGGGATACAGAGATGGGGAGGGCGAGGGGGGATACAGAGATGGGGAGGGCGAGGGGGGGGATACAGAGATGGGGAGGGCGAGGGGGGGTCACAGAGATGGGGAGGGCGGAGGTGTGTTGGTTACAGAGATGGGGAGATCGAGGGGGTTACAGAGATGGGGAGATCGAGGGGGTTACAGAGATGGGGAGATCGAGGGGGTTACAGAGATGGGGAGATCGAGGGGGTTACAGAGATGGGGAGATCGAGGGGGTTACAGAGATGGGGAGATCGAGGGGGTTACAGAGATGGGGAGGGCGGAGGTGTGTTGGTTACAGAGATGGGGAGGGCGGAGGTGTGTTGGTTACAGAGATGGGGAGGGTGAGGGGGTTACAGAGATGGGGAGGGTGAGGGGGTTACAGAGATGGGGAGGGTGGAGGTGTGTTGGTTACAGAGATGGGGAGGGTGAGGGGGTTACAGAGATGGGGAGGGTGAGGGGGTTACAGAGATGGGGAGGGTGAGGGGGTTACAGAGATGGGGAGGGTGAGGGGGTTACAGAGATGGGGAGGGTGAGGGGGTTACAGAGATGGGGAGGGTGAGGGGGTTACAGAGATGGGGAGGGTGAGGGGGTTACAGAGATGGGGAGGGTGAGGGGGTTACAGAGATGGGGAGGGTGAGGGGGTTACAGAGATGGGGAGGGTGAGGGGGTTACAGAGATGGGGAGGGTGAGGGGGTTACAGAGATGGGGAGGGTGAGGGGGTTACAGAGATGGGGAGGGTGAGGGGGTTACAGAGATGGGGAGGGTGAGGGGGTTACAGAGATGGGGAGGGTGAGGGGGTTACAGAGATGGGGAGGGTGAGGGGGTTACAGAGATGGGGAGGGTGAGGGGGTTACAGAGATGGGGAGGGTGACAGACGTGGGTATGTTGGGTGTGGAGTGGGTTGCAGAGGTGGAGGGGCTGGGGGGCGTGGTTACTGCAATAGCTGTGCCGGTGTCACGGGTGGATATGGAGACATGGAGGGGGTGGGGGACGACGTCGTGTGGATGGGCAGACAACGAATTTTAAAACCATCCTCTTGATCCTCCTTCCTGTTGTCTGAAAGTGGGAATGGAAGGCGGGATCCAGCTCAGCCCGGCCTCCGGCCACTGCATCCGCTGCGACTGCGATGGTGTCTGAGGCTGGCGGAATGGAGAGGTTACTGGAGGGAACTGTCTGAATAATAACTGGGGCAGAACGGGTTAATCACCAGCAAGGGGGAAAAAAAGGAGGGCGACACAGAGATCTACAGCAGGAAAGTGACAGGGCGAGGGAGAATGATAGGGAGAGGAGGGGGTGACAAATAGGGTTTGAAAGTGGGACAGAGAAACAGAAAAAGGAAGGGAAAGAGAAAGTGAAGCGAATCAGACAAGACTCGGAGAGAGAAGCAGCTGGGAGATGATGAAATCGCGACTCTTCCAGACAGACGGACTGTGGCTTTAAGAGTCTGCAGTAAACAAGTGCGAGCGAGCGGCTGCGAAGGACAGTAGGTTGTGCTCAGGTACAGACAGCCGGCGCTCCAGCCCAGCCCGTCTCCCACACACACTCACACCTCGCCTCACTCAGTAAGGCTGCACCGGCGCATCAGACTGCAGACACACACACACAAGCTAACTGACCTACTAACACACGCACACATTCTCACACAGACGCGCACTCAGCCTCTCCCTCTCTCTCTCTCACACACACACATGGACACGCAGGCACGCTCATTTGCACGCACACACACAGGCATACTGACACACATTCTCACACAGACCCACAGAAATAACGGTGCAGAGAATCAACCCACAACGCTCTCATTCCCACCCTGTCAGGAATCAGTGTGTGTTTGCAGAGAGAGAGAGGCCGTGATTTCTCACTCCCTGACCCTCCGAACATTTTTCCGGCTCGGCCCCGAGCCGTCCGCCAGCTCACTCCCGCGTCAGCTGCTGCAGCGGAAAGGAATTTCATTCAAGGAAGCAGCCAGCTCCCTGTTGCACACAGCTCTGCACGGCCGAGTTATTTCCTCTCTGCCGAGAAGGAGATGGGGGGCGGGGTGGGGAGGGGGAGAGAGAGAGAGAGAGAGGTACAGAGACAGACAGAGAGAGGGAGTTGGGATGGAGATGGACCGGGGAAGGGAGAGACGGAGAAAGAGACAGCGAGGGGGAGGGGGAGAGAGATGGAGGGACAATGTGAGGGAGGGTGAATGAGGGGCGGCAGATAAAGAGACCAGAATGGAGATGGGGAAGGCGGGGTACGGGGCGGCGCTCTCTCCTACCGGCAGCGGGGTCGATCCTGCAGGCAGACGGTTGCTGGCGCCGGAGACAGCCACCTCCCCCTCTCCGATGGAAGCTGCCGCTCGTTTCCCACTTCCCCAGGGGTAAGGATGCGAGAGAAGGAGAGAGGGCGGGGAGCGCGGCGGGAGCAGCCCGCTCATTGGGCCAGCCACACTGTGGCCAGCGGGGAGCGGCGCTGTGACAGGCTGCCGGGCTGGCAGGGTGACGTCAGGGTAAGAGCAAGGGGGGAGGGAGAGAGGGAGTAAACGAGACAGAAGGAGGGAAGGAAAGGGCGCGACGGAGGAAGAGAGAGAGGGAGGCAGCAGGAGGGAAAGAGTGGCAAGACTGAGAGGGCAGGGTGTAGGAGAGAGGAGGGAGAGGAGATTGGGGTGGGCTAGGCGGAGAAGGAGTCAGATAGGAAGGGAGAGGGGGACGAGGGGGAGAGAAGAGGGAATGGAGCTGGAAAAGGGCACAGAGGGAAGGGGAGGTAGGGACGGGGAGCGACTGGGGTAGATAGGAGGGAGAGTGAGGGAACGGCGGGGAGTGAGGGACGGGAGGGATGAGGAGAGAATGCAGGGAGAGGAGGGATAGGGAGGGCGAGAGAGAGAGAGGGAGAAAGTGAAGGGACGGAGGGGGGCAGAGATAGAGAGGGACAAAGAGAGCAGAAAGGGAGAGAAGGAAAGGAGGGAAGGAGAGAGATGGGGAGGGGAGGGAAACGAGACCGTGGGGTAGGGAGAATAAAGAGATTGTGAGGGAGGGCCATGGACAGAGTGAGGGAGGCCCGGCACAGGGAATGTGGGAAAAGAGAGTTACAGGAAGGGAGAGAAATGGGGAGAACATGAGCGACAGGGGGGGGGGAGAGAGAGAGAGGGAGGGAGAGAGAGAAGGGGACTGGAAAGAGACGAGACTGGGAGGGAAGGGGAGATTAAAGGCGAGGGACAGGAAGAAAAAATACAGAGCAGGGGAGTGAGACGGAGAGAGAGAGGGACAGGAGCAGACAGAATGATGGAAAGAGGGGATAACGGGAGGACTAAATAGGGGAGGGACAGGGAGAGGGGGCAAGGGCAGAGAGAGAGAGAGAGAGGGGAACAGGAAATAAGAGATAATGGGATGGAAGAGGGAGAGAGGGACGGGGAGAAAGAGGGAGATGGAGAGAGTGTGCGGGAAGCCGAGAGGTGGAGAGCTGAGGAACTGACAGTGAGAGGGACATATGACGGGGTGGGGGAGAAATGGGCGGGGGTAATGCAGGGAGAATCGGCGAGAAATGGGGAGGGTCGAAAGGAAGTGGCGAAAGAGCATCAGAGGAATGGAGGGTGGGGGATAGAGCAAGGAGAGAGAGAGAGAGTAGTGGAGAGACAGGGAGGGGAAGGAGAGAGGAACAGAGGGATGGAAAGGGGAAAAAGGGGTGGGGGGACGAGAGGGAGAACTGGGGAAGGGTAGAGAGAGAGGGGGGAATAGATTGAGAGGAAGAAAGTGAGAGGGGGTCAGAAAGAGTGATTCAGAGATGAGGAGGAGAACAGAGAAAAGGGAGATGGGGAGAGAGAGACACACACACATAGGAAACGGGGTGGGGAAGAGAGAGCAGATACCACAAGAGAGAGAATGTGATGGGAGGAGGTACAGGAAGAGCAAGGACAGGGAGGGAGTTGGGTTGGATGGAGGTGGAGAGCGAGCATGAGGGGCAAAAGGGAGAGCAGGTTGGATTGGAAATCAGCTTGGTGATAGGAGGCAGTTTGGTGTCGTTCTTATGATTGGACGCTCATGACCAGTGGTGTCCCGCAGAGGTCAGTGCTGGGATCCTCGCTGCTTGTCATATATATGAACAACTTGGATGTCAGTGTAGGAGGTCTGATTAGTAAGTTTGCAGATAACATGAAAAATGGTGATGCTGTTGATAGTGAAATGGATAGTCTTGGATGACAGAATATTGATCAGAAGATAAACTGGATGGAACATTGGCAGATGCATTGTAATCCTGACAAATATGTGGTGATGCATTTTGTGAGTAGGACATGCAGTAGGATGGTTGGGCCCTATGGAGTCCTGAGGAATGGAGACCTTGGTGTAAAAGTACTAAGATCCCTGAAAGTGGCAGCAAAGGTCAATAAGGTGGTGAAGAAGTCATACGGGATACTTGCCTTCATTAGCTGGGACAAATAATACAAGAGCAGGGAGGTCTTTGTACAACTTTCTAAAAGGTTGGTTAGGCCACAGCCAGAGTACTGTGCGCGGTTCTGGTCACCATGCTGCAGGAAGGATGTGACTGCACTGGAGAGGATGCAGAGGAGATTCACGAGGATGTTGCCTGGGATGGGGCATGCCATAAATAGGGAGAGATTGGATAGGCTGAGTTTGTCTTCCTTGGAGTGAAGCAGGCTGGGGTGTGGCGGGGGGGGGGGGGGGGGGTGGGGGGAGGGGGGTGGGGGGAGGGGTGGACTGATAGGGGTGTACATGGTAATAACAGGAATGCATAGGATAGATAGTAAGAAACATTTCCCCATGGCAGAAGTGTCTAAGACCAGAGGGCACTGGTTTAAGCTCAGGAGGAAGAGGTTTCAATGACATCTGAGGAAGAATTTATTTTCACCCAGCGGATGGTTCTAATCTGGAACACTGCCTGAGGGGCGGTGGAGACAGAGATCTCACAACATTTAAGAAGCATCTGGATGAGCACTTGAATCACCAAGGCGTGGAAGGCTATGGATCAAGTAGTGGTCAATGGGCAAACTGGAGGAACAGCACCTCATTTTCCGTCTTGGAACCTTGCAGCCTAACAGCATGAACATTGAATTCTCCCACTTTAGGTAATCCCCACCCCCTTCCCCACAACACCCCCTCACCACCATGTTTCTTCTCTTCTTCCCTTTCCTAGCCTCCTTTTTTCCCCTCTCTCTCCTTACCTTTTACCCATCCCCCCAGTGGAGCTGCTCTCTCCTCCTCCCTCACACCTGCCATTCACTATCTCTTACCTGCATCTACCTATCACCACCCTGTGCCCACCCCGCCTCCCCTCTTTTGTCCACCTATCACTGCCCTGCTTTTCCCTCCTATATATTGGGCTTCCCCTTTTCCTATCTCCAGTCCTGAAGAAGGGTCCTGACCCGAAACGTTGACCGCCTGCTTTTCTCCACGGATGCTGCCTGGCCTGCTGAGTTCCTCCAGTATCGTCGTGCTTTTCATCTAGATTCCAGCAACTGCAGTCCTTTGTTTCTCCAGTGGTCAATGGGATTAGTATAGATGGGTATTTGATAGCATGGACGGGGCAGACAGATTTCTCTGCTCTATGACTCCAGCGTGGATACAGAGAATCATGGAGGGATAAAGCGACAGAGAGAGATAGAGAGAGGGGGGTGAGAGAGCAAGTGAGAGGCAGAGGGATGGGAGGGGTGTAGGGGCTGGAGGGAGTAAATAGAGATGGGGAGGGGTATAATGGCTGGAAGGGGTTACAGAGGAAGGGGGTGGTGCAGGGCCTGGAGGGGCTTACTGAGGTCGGGAGATGGATGGGCTTCTTCAGAGTTTATCAAGTACATTTCCTTTGCTTCAGCAACTGATTATATAAGATGCTAAACTGTTCTCTTCACTTAAAAATAATACTGAATTATTTAGAATATTTGATCCCAATGTAAGATTTTAGTCAATGAATGAGGGACTCTCCCTTATTCAGCATCATCTAGGTAGGACTGTGGCAGCAGGTTCAAGGCCTTTCTCAATATTTGAAATAACTTCCTTCAACTGAGTTAAATCGCTGTGTCAGACATTCCAGACTACATACCATGTAAAGTGCAATACAACCTTGCATAACACGGTACATTTCATTGGAAGGCGTAACTTTGTTAGGTTAATAGCTATTCCAACAGAAAACACCATCTGACTCAGTGGCATCTCGAGTCTTGTCCAGCACAGAAACGGGCCTCACCTCACCACGTCCATGCCAACCTTTTTGCTGATCTACACTAACTCCATTTGCTCACATTTTTACCGTATCCTTCTATTGCCTTGCCTATTTGTGTCGTCTAAGTATCTCAAATGTAACGATTGTATCTGATCCCACCACCTCCGCCCGCTGCGAGTTCCAGATATCCACCACTCTCGTGTAAAAACAAAATAACTGACTCCTCAAATCCCCTTTAAAACTCCTTCCTTTCACCTTAAACATCTGCCTTTTTATTTTTGATCTCCCTGCCAAGGGAAAATGATTTTGACTATCTACCCTAGCTATACTCAGAACTGTATATACCTCTATCAGGTCACTCAGCCTCTGCACCAGGGTAAACAACCCAGCCTATCCAATCTCTCCCCATAGCTAACGTCTTCCAGCTCAGGAAACACCCTGGTGAACTTAGACACAAGAGATTCCTCAGATGTTGGAATCTGGAGCAACAGGGTACAAAACGCTGGAGGAACTCAGCAGGTCAGGCAGCATCTATGGAGAGAAAAAAAAACTGTCGACGTTTCGGGTCCAGGCCCTTCATCAGGACCCGAAATGTCGACTGTTTTTTTTCCTCTCCATAGATGCTGCCTGACCTGCTGAGTTCCTCCAGCGTTTTGTGTGTAAACATCCTGGTGAATCTCCTCTACACTCTCTCCAGCGCAATCACATCCTCCCAACTAAGTATACAGCGGAAACTGCAAACCTCATTCTCCATGTAATTTCCGTCGAATGAATTGAATTCTCATGCGAAGCTTTTTAAAGTTCTTTCCTTCAAATAACCTGCAAAAGCTACATTTGACAGAACAGCATATGCTAAAGGAGTCCATGGCACCATCTAGGCAAAAAGGCAGCTCGTTTAGTTCACAGCAATTGTAGATTGAAGTAGTCGAACACAATGGTGTGGGAAGCGGTTTTATGACGGCAGCTGCAAAGCTCGTTCTCAATGTTATCATGTGACGCTCATCAGCTGAATCCAATAGTTAAATCAGACATTCCGCGGGACTCGAAAAGCGTAATGAATGGTTACTAAATAGCAAATGAAACACTGTACCTTACCCAATAGAGTTTGACTACAGCAACCTCTGCAAAGCTCGTTTAATAGTGGATTACTGAGAACAATTATTTGCAAGATGCAGCTCCGTGTAGCGAACAGCCATGGTAGTACGAAATAATCTGCTTTACTCAACGGCATCCAACTAAAACAGCGGACTGGATTAGAGCGGCCCTGATCACATTGAATGGCGGGACAGGCGAGGGGCCGAGTGGCCCCCACCTGCTCCTGTTTCTTTGAATACCTTCTCAAAGCTCATTCTCAGTGTATGAGGTGACTGCTATACATCAATTCATGTTGTCAGGCAAAACACTGTAAACCAAATCTCTTCTACTGTAAACTGCAATCCGCCATTCGATAGAATGGTGCCTCACAATGTGAGGTGAAGTTCACGGTAATTGTATAGTGGTATATCTTATTCAATGGCGTGTAAAGGATACTGCGGCGCCCCGCAAACCTCGTTCTTAGGTGACGTCCATCAACTGAATAGAAATGTTCAGCTGAAGTTTGCGAACTACTTCACGTGACGAGCGGCGAAGGTTGGATAACATAATGGATCGCAATGTAAACAGTGGCTCAGGTTATTTATTAGCAATTGAAACATGACGCCCTTTATCTTAGTTGGTCGAAAGGAGAGACCATGACCTGCAAAACTCACTCTCAACCAATGAAGTAATTTCCAACAACTGAACGCATTCGTTGTGTAAAAGACCGTAAACTATACATCTAGCTGGAAATGTTTATCTCAGTTTAACACGCTCCTCGGTCAACAGCTCTAGCTTGTCTAGCTGAGGCACTCTAGCTTGTCTGTGCCAGCTAATTGAGGCTATAGATCTTACTCCGAAATAGGACGAGTGGCGAGAGAGCATGTGCCTGGGGAAATATTCATCACACTTGTTTCTCAGTGATGTAGCAGGACAGAGGTTCCCAGAGCTGGTGTTTACTAAATGGTGAGCGCGGTGATGCAGGAATAGCGGGTGTTTCGGCATAGGGACGTACCTGGAGGCACTTGTGCTTCCGAGTTAGGTCAGTGACGTGACGGCAGATAGAACACGAGGTAATTCAGAGGTGCAACCGGACCGACATTTATGATGCGAGTGAGGGGACACAGCAAAGTGGGTGCCAGAGATCTACTGGATAGGAAGTTGCATGGAAGGCCAGGGAAGTAACCAGCTTTCGCAGCTACAGGACCCGCGTAATTACTGATGATCCAGGGCGGGACCCACCAGCGCAAGGAAGTTCACGTTAATTTCAGATCTCAGAGCTGTGAGAGGTCGCCTGAACGCGCGGATACCTCACGGAATAGGGGATTCCCCAGGTGTTTGTGGCAGGCAGCTAAATTGCAGCTAATCTATAACCAAACATGCATGGATGTCATTGGCAAGTCCCGTCTAACCAATCTGATTTTTATTTCATGAGCTACAGTATGGGATTGGCAGACCACGCGTGAAAGATGCAGAAAAACAGGCGCATCAGCAAAGCCCCCGTGCCTGGCGTTGGAGGGTCATTGATACAAGGCCGTGAAGTTGGCTAAGTAGCAGAATATTGAGGGTCACGGTGAATCGTTGCTGTCTGGACTTGAGGAAGCTGAATAGGGGCGTTCCCCCACCACTCTTATCTATATTAGGGCATTTAGTATAGGAATTGGGACATC
The DNA here is from genome assembly GCF_009764475.1 of Pristis pectinata. NCBI lineage: Eukaryota > Metazoa > Chordata > Chondrichthyes > Rhinopristiformes > Pristidae > Pristis > Pristis pectinata. The sequence goes on from NC_067424.1 coordinate 39,312,657, forward strand.
ATGTGGCAGCTGTTTAAGTCATTGGTGAGGCCGCACTGGGAGAACTGTTTACAGTTTTGGTCACCCTGTTATCGGAAATGCGTGGTTAAACTGGAAAGAGTGCAGCTAAATTCTATGAGGATGTCGCCAGGACTAGAGGGCCTGAGTTACAGGGAGAGGTTGGCCAATCTAGGTCTTTATTCCTTGGAACGTAGGAGAATGTGGGGCGACCTTATAGAAATGTTTAAAATTAGGATAGGCATGGATAAGGTGGACGGTAACAGTCTTTTCCCCAGGGTAGGGGAGTCTAAAAACTAGGGGGCATCGGTTTAAGAGTGGAGCGGGGTGAGGAGGGGGGTGGGGAGTTAAAAGGGACCTGAGGGGCAACTTTTTCACGCAGAGGAAGGTGAGTATACGGATACCTCCGCCGTGAGGAAAAATATTCTACCTATCTATGCCGCTCATAATTTTGTTTACTTGTCTGGATCCCCTCAGCCTCCTCTGCTCCAAGGAAACCCAACCTATCCAGTTTCTCCTCATTGATGGAAATCTTCCATCTGAGAACATCCTGGTGAATCTCCTCTGCACCTTCACCAATACAATCACGTCCTCCCTATAGTGTGGTGACCAGAACTGTACACAGTACCACAGCTGTGGCCTGACCAATGTTTTATAAAGTTGTACCAAATGCTCGCTGCTCTTATGTTCTCTGCTCCAGCAATCGAAGACAAGTATCCCACAGACCTTTCTCATCATCAGATTCACCCCTGCTGCCACCTAGAGGTTTGTTAGACTTGTACACCAAGATCCCGAAATTTCAACTGCCCTTGCTCTGCCCAAATTACCAGCTGATGAATATAATTTTTTAGGCTAATTTACTCACCTTGCTTTCAACAATATCACTAATAAACGTGTCTTCTTCAAATTTAATAATCATGCCTCCTGCCTTCATATCTAAATCGTTAATATATATAAAACAGAAAACAAGGATTCCATCACTTTTACCTTGGGTGCACCACTGATTCCAGGGTTTCAGTCACAAGAACAACCCTCCACCTTCACCCTCTCTCCCCCATTACCGACAATTTTGGATCCAATTTGCTAACTCGCTTTCAATACCCCGGGCCCTCTTTGTTTTTTCATCAGCCTTCCACGTGGGACCTTGTCAAACGCCTTACTGAAGTCCACGTAAACGACATCAACCATACTCCCCTCATCAGTGTATTTTGAAACCTCTTCAAAACAAAAGCACAATTAAATTAGTCAGTTAGAATCTCCCACTGCCAAACCCAGCATGAATATCCCCGATGAAGCCCTGCATTTCCAATAGTGTTGTGTCCATCTGTGGCCTATCCAAAGTTTTTATAAAGTTCTACCAAAGGCTCCCGACTCTTGTATACTATGCCCTTAGAATTATCTTGTCCCTCGTATTTCCCCCTTCCCCAAAATATCCCTACCGATAACATTAGACGAAGTCTGTAGTGACCGGTTTATCACTACTGCTCTTTTTGAACAAGGGTACTGATTTGCTGTCCTCCGGTCATCTGACATCTCACGTGTGGTCAGTGAAGATTTAAGTATCTCCGCCAGGGCCGCAGGAATCTCCACCCTTGCCTTCCACAGCAGCTGGGGATCACCGCCCGGGGATTTATCCACCTTTAAGCCTGCTGAGACATCCAATACCTCCCTTTTCCACATCTTAACTTGCTCCAGAATTTCACCGTCTCAATTGAATTCTCCAACTTCCATGACTTTCTCCTTAGTGATCACAGATAACACGTATTCACTGAAGACCTCACCACGTTCTCTGGCTTCACGCAGCGATGCCCGTTTGCTCTCTCCTGGGCCCCACTCCTTCGCTGGTGAGCCTCTTTCTCTTGACATACTTACAATTTGCCTTGGGACTTCCCTTAAACTTGTCTGCCAGTGATATTTCCTGATTGTTCTATGCCCTACTAATTAATTTTTAAGTAGTCCCTACGCTCTCTATGGTCCTGAAGGGCCGCCTCCGTTTTCGATGCTGCTTACCTAACATATGCTCCCTCGATATCCCTTGATATCCAGAGTTCCCTGGACTCGCCATCACTTACCCTTCACCACAACAGAACTCTCCCTACTTCACTTATAAAAGACTTAATTTCCCGAATGTAGATTTAACTGCTCCCAGTATGCGTTTGCCGGGTCCTGTCTAATGATTCACCTAATGTTGGGCTTGCCCCCAACTTAGACAAACGCTCTGGACTCTCGTCTCTTTCCATAGCTACTTTTAAACTTAGAGAGTTATGGTCACTGTTCCCAAAATGCTCGCCTACTACTTGCCTAGCTTCATTCCCTAGGCTGAGGTCCAGTACTGCCATTTCTCCCGTAGGGCTATCTCGGTACTGGCTCAAATAAACCCTCTTGGACCCACTATAAAAGTTCCACCTCCCCACTCACACTGTAATTGCAGTTAATCCTGGTGAATTTGACGTTTCCTGCTAGTAAAACGCGTTTCCTCTTACACCTCTCTGTTATTTGCCTACACATCTGGTCCCCTGTCTCCCACTGACTGCAGGGAGGCCTATAATCCCAGCAAAGTGGTCGGCTCTGTTTCACCTCTAGCCTCTGCCCATATGGCGTCATTTGAAGCGCCTTCCAGGACATCTTCCCTCATTACGGCAGCGATGCTTTCCTCGATCGATAATAGAATGGCACTCCCACTTTTAAGACAAGATTTCTTTGTTAGTCACATGTACATCGAAACATACAGTGAACTGCATCTTTTGCGTAGTGTTCTGGGGGCAGCCCGCAAGTGTCGCCACGTTTCAGGCGCCAATATAGCGTGCTCACAATTTCCTAACCTGTACGTCCTTTTTTTTTGGAATGTGGGAGAAAACCGGAGCACCCGGAGGAAACCCACACAGACACGGGGAGAACGTACAGACAGTGGCCGGAATCGATCCCGGGTCGCTGGCACTTGGAAAGCGTTTCACTAACCGTTAAACTTGCACCCCACCCTATCACGCCTGAAGCTTCTACACCCGGGAATGTTGATTTGCCAGTCCTGCCCTTCCTTCAGCCACGTCCCACTGACAGCAGTATCATATTCCCATGCGCTGAACAATGCTCTCAAGTTCATCTCTCTCACCAGGCAGTCTCCTTGCACTTAACATAGACGCAATTCAGCCTTTCCATCCTTCCACATGCCTTATCACACTGACGTCTGCTCTGCCTACTCGACTGACCTAGTTTTTCTATGGGTGACTGAACCTCCCTCCAACTGTACACCTACTCCGTGTCCCACCCCCTGCCAAATTAAGTTCAAACCTCCCCAACAGCACGAGAAACGCCACCCACCGCCCCAGCAAGAATATTGGACCAATTTAGCTGCAACCCTTCCTGCTGGTACGGATCCCACCTACCCCAGAAAGTGTCCCAATGATCTAAAGCCCTACAAAGCACGCCAACCACCTAAAGCCCTCCCTCCTCTCCCGTCCCTTCAGACACACAGTTATTCTGACCTGTCTGTCCTTTCCTATGGTTACCAGCAGGTGGCTCTGGCAGCAATCCAGAGACGACAACCTCAGAGGTCCCTCTCTTTAATCTGCTCCCTAACTCCCTACGTTCGCGTTCCCGGACCAATAACAAGAAGGCATGGTTTTAAGGTGAGTGGTAGGAGATATAAAGGGGATCTGAGGGGTATTTTCTTTACACAGGGAGTGTTTTATATCTGGAACGCACTGCCAGAGGAGGTGATGGGATCAGATAAATCACTACATTTAGGAGATTTAGACAAACACCTGAACAGGCAAGGCAGTGAAGGAATCGGAACTAATGGGGGTAGGTGAATGAAAATGTCGGCCAAGAGGGGGTGGACCAAAGGGCCCGTTTCTGTGCTGTACAACTCTACAGCTCAACGGCTATATGACCTCAACCCCATTCTACCTGTGCCGCTAGTACCGACCTGTAACACGGCCACTGACTGTTCACCCTCCCCATTCAGGCATCACACTCCAGCACCAGGAAGCTAACGTCCTGTTCCAGTCTCGTTCGAGTCTCGTTCGTACTGTTACGGACTAGGTTACTAGTGTGTGTGTGTGTGTGTGTGTGTGTGTGTGTGTGTGTGTGTGTGTGTGTGTGTGTGTGTGTGTGTGTGCGCGACAACAGAAGAAAAGGACGTAATGATGTTGGTGGTGCAAAGAGTCGGAGTCAGTCAGAGTGGGGGAGAGAGAGAGAGAGAGAGAGAGAGAGAGAGAGAAAAGCCTGCTGGTCTCTCTCTGGTTGGATGAAAAACAGTAACTGTGTCTATCGCTACAACCCACATATGGATTTTTGCAGTAATCCAGTGGAGTCCACTTTGTCGTTAAACTGTAGTGGGAAACAGGTGTTTGTGTGGACGGCCACGATTGGAGAGCCTTTCGGGGTGGCAGATACTTGGGAAAAAGCCGTGGAGTAGTCACTGCTGAGTGGGCACTGAGGTGTGGTATCGGTTCCATCGTGGAACATCTGGATTTCGTAATATCTCTATTTTCTCTCTATGTTTTGTCTTCAGTCAACGATGGTTTTGCAGAAGCCTTTGCTCACGTTTCACCTTATGGCTTGCTGAACGGAACTTTGAGGATTATTCCTGGACTTGGAGTTTGGGAATTTGCCACACACACACTTCGAGTTTAGTTTTTGGGGTTAATGTTTAAGATCTAACATTTTTACTTCCAACATTCTAACATTTTTACTTTTATTTTTCTTATTATCATTAGTTATTAATAAAATAGTTTTAACACTGATACATGACTCGGCGCGTTTCTTTTGTTGCTGGTTCGTAAAAGTAGCTGCAGAAACACATCTCCGCTTCCCCTACAGTTGAGACCCTGTCACCCCCACCCAAACAGCCTCATGCGCAGCAAAGCCAATCGAGTTGTTACAAACTTGAATATTGTTGCTTACCGTCAGGAGGCCATGTCCCTCCTCCCCCAGCAGTATCTAACACGTTATAACTGGGGAGTGGTTGCAGAGAACTCCCACACTACCCGCCCACACGCACCACTCTCCCTGTGTGCACAAATCATTTAAAGTGACCGGGCGGGTTGAGAAAGCCGATAATATGGCATGGAAAATCCTGCGTTTTATCAACAGAGTTCCCAGACAAGGAAAAGTTATGTTGGATCGTTATAAAACACTGAGCCTGCCTCACCTGGAGTATTGTGTTCGATTCTGGGAAGGGTGTGAGGCCGTTCGAGAGGGTCGAGAAAAGATTTACAAGAATATTTCCTGTGATGAGAGACTGCAGTTACAAGGGCAGATTAGAGGCTGCAACTGTCTTCTGTAAAGAAGAGAGGAAAGAGGGGTGATCTGACTGAAGAACAGAAGATAATGAGGCGTCTCGACAGATTGGATAGCGGGCAGCATTTCCCTCTGGTGGACCTGCCGCGGATTAAATGTCACAGGAATGAAACGAAGAGTTAAATACAACTTAAGAGTGACATGAAGAGAAATCGCGTGGTTGCAATCTGGAAGGCGCCGCCTGCAGATGTGGTGGAGGCAGGTTCCCCTGACCTTCAGGAAGGAATTGGATGACTATATAGTGGGAAAATATTAGGAGAAAGCGCCAGTGGGTGGAAGGAAGGTGCTCTGGCAGAGAGCCGGCGTGGACTCGTTAAAGCCGGAGAGTCGTAGAGTTACTCAGCACTGAAACAGACGCTTCGGCCCAAATCACCCACGCCGACCAGGTTGGACCGAACGTCCTACTTCTGTGCTCTAACTCTTGTGTGACCTGGTCTGCTCTCTCTCTCCCACAGCTATAAGCAGACCGTGGGTCTCTTTCAGAAGTATGCCTTTTCCAATAATTATCAATAAAGTAATCAACTCCCCGGAAACTGTCTTTTGAGATATTTTGCGTCTGTCTGGACTGTCCACGGCAACTGCTCTTGCCCCCATTTTATTCAGATTCAGATAAATTCAGATTAGTTTATTGCCATATTCATGAGCCGTGTGAAGCTCTCAGAGATCACAGTCGTCATGGTCAGAATAAATACAACAACCAAAACAACAAGAAATGCAATGAGCGCAAAACAGCGTAATGGTCCAAACTGAAGTAGACCAAAATGAAATGCTGAAGTGATAAAATCGGAAGAGGGAGAATTCAAAGTTCAAGAACGTGCAGCAGCACCGGGAAGCGAGTGTGAAAGAGGTGGTTGGTTCAGGAGTCTGAAATCAGTGGGGAAAAAGCTGTTCTTGGATTTGGTTGTCCGGGATTTCAAGGTCCCATATCTTCTCCAAGCAGGTAGGAGAGAGAAAAGGGAATGGCCCGGGTGGCGGGCGCTCTTGACGATACTGTTCGCCTTCCTGATGCAATGCACCATGAAGGTGGTTTGGATGGTAGGAATTGACGATTCTGTGACGGACTGGGCAGTGTCACCGCTCTCTGCAGGTTCTATCGGTCCAGAGCAAAACAGATGCCGTTCCAGGCTGAGATGCAACCCGTCAGGATGGTTTCTGTACCGCATCTGTAAAAGTTCGAGGGAATACTCGTGGACAAGCCGAATCTTCCCAGACGCCGAAGAAAGTAAATACGTCGATGCACTTTCCTGATCATCGCATCAACGTGGGGGCGACCAGGAGGGGTTGCTGGCGATGTGGATGCCTTGGAACTAGAAACTGTCGACCATCCCTACAGCAACTCGGTTGAAGAGGACAGGGTTGTGTTCACCCACGTCCGCTTTCCTTAGGTCAAAAACCAGCACTTTTCTCTTGCTGATGTTAGGGGTTAGGTTGTTGTTCTGGCACCATGACAGAAGGTTTACGATCTCTTTCCTGTACTCTGTGTCATCATTGTTGATCCGGCTGATAATATTGGTGAGACTGGCGAAATTGAAAATCGATGTGGAACTCTATTTGGCTTCACGAGTATGGGTATACAGGGAGTAGAGCAGGGGACTGAGCACTCAACACTGGGGAACACCAGTGTTAAGGGTCAGAGTGGATGAAATGTAACAACCAATTCTCACGGACTGAGAGCTGCCTGTCAGCAAGTCCAGAAGCCAGTTCCGATGAAGTGGTTTGTTTAGAAAGTGTAACGTTAGACAGGATGTTAATTCCATCAAATTCTGGTGTTGAATCACAGGCGATTAATTGTCTATTAGAAAATTCAATCATTTGGACGCAGCTTAAGAAACAAGAATTGAAGAATGATAAAATTCGTTTATATATAAGATATTGCAAGACCTAACATGGGATACCGGTCCCTCTGTTCCCCAGCCACAAAGGGATTTGTTCACAAGGACAGAAGTATTAATATCCTGTGCAGGCTCAGAGTAAATAAACAGTGGAACAGGGGAATTCGTTGCGAGTTCGGATTCTGGGCTGATTTCTTAATTGAGGAACTTCGTAACGGGGAGATTGGCCGAGGGAAGTTTGGAATAGTGAATGCAGGGAATAACGAAGGCGTGGATGAGTACTTGAGCAACAGGTGCTCCGTGGTCTGAAGGAAAAGCGCAAAGCTATTTAAATTCCAGTCAAAATTAGAAACAGGTTTATTTTCCATTTGTCGTGAAATTTGTTTTCTTTTGGGGGGGGGATTAGTACAGAGCAAGACTTAAAAATTAGAAAATAAATAAATAGTGCAAAAGAAAAAGGAATAAAGAGATTTAACTGCTCCCAGTATGCGTTTGCCGGGTCCTGTTTAATGATTCACCTAATGTTGGGCTTGCCCCCAACTTAGACAAACGCTCTGGACTCTCGTCTCTTTCCATAGCTACTCTGAAACTTAGAGAGTTATGGTCACTGTTCACGGGTTCATGGGCTGTTCAGAAATCTGACGGCGGAGGGGAAGAAGCTTTTCCTGAAACGTTGAGTGTGGGTCTTCAGGCTCCTGTGCCTCCTGCCCGATGGCAGTGACGAGAAGAGGGCACGTCCACTAATTGCAGAGATAATTGTAACGGAGGGAATTCAGGCTGTGGACGCAGCGCATGGGCAATGCAGTCAAATAAAGAAAAACGTGGTGACGCATAAAGACAGATTCGTCCGTATATTTTAACCAGTAATAGAGCACTGAGATAGGCTCTTTCACCCATTAAGACAGCACCGTCCATCAGGCACTCATCTACATTTATCCCGTTTTATTCTCGCCAATTTCCCTCCATTTTCCTCGCTTACACACACGGGGCAATTTACCGCTCCAATTAACCTACGAGCCTGAACGCCTTCGGGATCTGGGACGACAACGGGGCACCCGAGAGAGACCCACGCGGTCAGAGGGAGAACTCCACATCGGCAGCTCCGGTCCCAAATGAACTCAGACTGAACCCAGACTTGCCAGGGGAAGCAACAGCAGTTATGTTGGAAGTAAAATTCAAACACTGCTGTGTCGTCAAGAACGATTTACTGAATTCATGTCTGGAGTCCGGGACACAGCAGGATCCATAACATTCCTGAGAAGTGGAGAGTAAATAACATGGAAATGTATGCAGACAGACAGAATTAATTGGAGAGTGTCTTACCAAGAAAGCAACAAGAGCGAGGAGGGGATAATATACCGGTTGAATGGCCTGGAGGGCGTAAAAAAATCCGCTAGTCTAACTTCAGCCAATTCACATTTGCAAACATGTAGCTGGCGGCCCAGAAGATGTTCCTTCCCACATCTGTAACGTGCTAGTCTCCTGTTCCCTGGCTACCATCCATTCCTGTAACATCCCACTCTACTGTTCCCAGATTCCGACCTCTGATCGCCCTCCTCGGAGCAGCTGAACTCTGTCAGGGACCAAGTTGCTGCTGTCGCTGACACTGCGATATCTTATTGAAAGGATTTCTTATCAAGAGCAGTTAAACCCTCCAAAGACAAACCAAGGCCTCAGCGGAGACTGAGGCCAATTGAACACACTGAGTAAACAGATGCAGTTACCCGGATCAGACCCGCACTTCAGTGACGACAGAATATTTTAACGGCCTCGGCAGGATGTGTAAGGGCTGCCCAGAGATCGACTTGTGAAAAATACCAGACGGATGAACTTACTGGAGCAGCGAGAATCAGCTGGGCCGGTGGAATGTGGATTTACTTTCATAATTCCATACTTTGCAATATAGTCCCCTCATATAGGATCATACTGCAAACTATTATTTAAGAGAAGATCCTGAGAGGAAACGGTACATTTTAGATCAGTTTTCCTGCCTTCGTACCTTGGAAAAATGATGGAATCCATTCTTAAGGAAGTGATGACAGAACACGTGGAGAATATATGGTTTTGGACTGGGTCACACTGCAGGGAAATAGACCCTTCGGCCCAACTCGTCCATGCCGACTAAACTGCCCATCCGTGCTAGTCCCATTTGCCAGCGTTAGGACCATGTCATTCTAAACCTTTTCTGTCCATTTATCTGTATTTTAGACGTTTTTATTGTTCCTGCCTCAATCACTTCCTCTGGCAACTCATCCCATCGACTTACAACCCTCTGTCTGAAAAAGTTGCCCCTCAGGTTCCTATTAAGTCTTTCCCCTCTCACCTTAACCTTGTTCTTGATTCCCCAATCCTGGGAAAAAAGCTGAGTGCATTCACCCTATCTATGCCCCTCATGAGTTTATACACCTCCAGAATATCACCCCTCATTCTCCTACGCTCTAAGCAAAACGTCCTGGCTTGTCTCACCTCTCCCTATAATTCAGGCCCTCTAGTCCTGCTAACATCTTTGTAAATGCTTTTTGCACTCTTTCCAGTTTAATGACATCTTTTCTAAATGCACGGTGAACAAAACTGAACACAATACTCCAAGTGCGGCCTCACCAGCATCTTGCACAGCCGCAAAACGGATTTATGAGCTAAAAACATTTCATGAAAAAAACTTGTTAGAACTGCTCGATATTGGAGCAAGCATCCGGGTTGGTAGGTAAATTGACCGCTGTCCAGGTGAGTGGTAGAATCGGGGAGGAGTTGGTGAGCATGTGGGGAGAATACTAGGGTCGGTGTAAATGGGTGGTTGATGGTTAGTGCACAGTTGGTGGGCCGAATGGCTTGCTTCTATGCTGTGTCTGTCTGTGACTGTATGACTAGAAGAGATCAGGAGAATTCAGTGCATGTGTTGTAACTGAAGTCGTAGAAAGCCTCCGACGTGGATGCCACACAAAACGGTGATTAAACCAACAATAATGAGCAATTATTAGGAATAATATAAGATATTTATTTATTAGTCACATGTACATGGAAACACACAGTGAAACGCATCTTTTTGCGTTACTGAACATGTGCTGGGGGGCAGCCCGCATACTGATGTGGATTGAGAAATCGGTAACATCAAGAACGGAGGACAGGAATAAACCTTTCAAAATTGATTTGGGAAGCCTTAGGCTTTAGGACTCTATGACTCGATGACTGTTACTGTAATCAGACATATATTCGTAGCGTAATTGTTATTTTAACAGATAGGTGTCCTTATTTTTTAATTTATAGTTAGAATGCTTGGAGGAGAATCTGTACAATCTATCGTGGACAATGCAAAGCCAAATTATTCTTCGATTCCGAGGTCTGTTTTAATAGTTTCATTTAATAGAATTTCTGTCTATTTGTTATGTTTGGTCGAAATATACTCACACAGATATGCAAATATTTATCCAATCAGAATGCCACAAAAGAACCACCATTTTTAAACCTGTATTTTATATTTAATGCAACACACAAAAAGCTGGGGGAACACAGCCAATCAGGCAGCATCTATGGAGGGAAATGGACAGTCAACGTTTCGGGTCGAGACCTTTCTTCGGAACTGCAAGGAAGTAAGAGAGATAGGCAGTATTAAAAGGCGGGGGACGGGTGGAGCAAGAGCTGGCGGGTTATAGGTGGATCCAGGTGAGGGGGGGGGGGTGGGTGTGATAGGCAGGTCAGGGAGGGTCCAGAGTGGGAATGATGTAAGAAGCTGGGTGGTGATATGTGGATATGACATAGGGCTGGTGGAAGTCAGAGAAATCGATGTTCATGCCACCAGGCTGGAGTCTACCAAGGCGGACTATGAGGTGATGTCTCTCTAATCTACGTCTAGCCTCAAGTTGGCAGGAGAGAAGGCCGTGGACAGACATGTCGGTGTGGGGATGCGAAGTAGAATTAAAATGGGTGTCCACCGGGAGATCCCGGGTGGTAGGGCGGACCGAGCTTTAATGCTTTTCTTTGCTCAATTTCCATCCTTAATCAATGGATACTTTAATGTGGGTTCAAAATGTAATACTAGGTTCATTTTGAGCTTGAATCTGCTGACAATACGAAGTTCACATTCACATTGCTGCTTTGTCCAGTTAGGTATGTTCGTAGAGATACTCGAAGGGCTGAGGCAGCAGCTACGTTCAGCTGTGTACCCATTTTATAACTGACGGTGATTTCGTTGCTGCAGCTGCGCGGTAAGTAGGTGTCCAAATATTTTACCTGCGCTGTTGATGCATTTGCAGGTTAGTTCAGGACCTCACGTTACACCTGAAATGATTTGAGCACAGCCGAGTTACACAATTCTGCAACGATAATTCCTTCATTCAGTAAGCACCTGCTCTGTGCAAATTACTGTAATTTATTACAAACTTATAAATTATGATTATGTCTTATGATTTTGACACATTTAGCACCAAAATTAAATGGCGTTAACTCCTTGAACGTGAGAACATTAGAAAATACGAGCAGGAGCCGGCTACTTGGCCCCTCAAGGCTGCCCCGTCATTCAATGTGATCGTGGTTGATCTACCTCAGACCTTCTGCTGTTCCAGTTCTCTGTAGCTTTCAATTCCACAAGCTGTCAAAACTTTATCTTATTAAATAACCACAGTGATCTAACCACCACAGCACTCCCGAGCAAGAACTGCAGAGATTCTCTACCTTCCACAAAACAAAGTACACACATAGTTGAATATATAAGATAAAATGGAGATAGCTGCTATGGACAGATACAGTTGGACTTTCAGTATTTCTAAAGTTAGTCTCCTAAAACTGAATATCACGTCTATAACTATTAGAGAAGCAAGACACAAAATGATACATGTAGTCTGCTTATATGTGAGACAGTGAGAGCAGATCTTTGGTTCTGGATTCCGAGCAACTTCTGTGTTAGATTATAGTTCTGTCATTTCAGGTGACGCTGAAACAATTTCCACTGACAAGTTTACACTCAGATATTGTCCTAAACCATGACACCGCACAGGTTCATCATTGGGCTGAAAATTACCGCAAAGTAGAACACTTCCCTCGCGTGTACTGTTACTACATATCCTGATACATCATCAGAGAACCGTCGAGTCATAAGAGTCAAACATCACGGAAGCAGGCGCTTCGGCCCACGGTGTCGGTGCCGGTCATCAAACCCCCATTCAGCATTCGGTGGGCCCATAGTTTTCTATGCCATGTCATATCAAGTACTCATCTGGATTCTTGTTAGATGTTGTGAGAATGCCTGCTTCACCACCCCCCTCCCCCATCCCCGAGGCAATGCGTTCTAGATTCCAACCACCCTTTGTATGAAAAAAAGACTCCTTACTTTAAACTTGTAGCCTCTGGTCTTAGACAACAACGCTAAAAGAAAAAGAAAAGCCTTCTACCTACCTGTCTGTCTGTCTGTCTGTCTGTGTCTGTCTATCTGTCTATCTATCTATCTATCTATCTATCTATCTATCTATCTATCTATCTATCTATCTATCTATCTATCTATCTATCTATCTATCTATCTATCTGTGTCTGTCTGTCTACCTATCTATCTATGTCTGTCTGTCTGTCTATCTATCTGTCTGTCTGTGTCTGTCTATCTGTCTATCTATCTGTCTATCTATCTATCTATCTATCTATCTATCTATCTATCTATCTATCTATCTGTCTGTCTGTGTCTGTCTATCTATCTATCTATCTATCTATCTATCTATCTATCTATCTATCTATCTATCTGTCTGTCTGTCTGTGTCTGTCTATCTATCTATCTATCTATCTATCTATCTATCTATCTATCTATCTATCTATCTATCTATCTGTCTGTCTGTCTGTGTCTGTCTATCTATCTATCTATCTATCTATCTATCTATCTATCTATCTATCTATCTATCTATCTATCTATCTATCTATCTATCTATCTATCTATCTATCTATCTATCTATCTGTCTGTCTGTCTGTGTCTGTCTGTCTATCTATCTATCTATCTATCTATCTATCTATCTATCTATCTATCTATCTATCTATCTATCTATCTATCTATCTATCTATCTATCTATCTATCTATCTATCTATCTATCTATCTATCTATCTATCTATCTGGCTGTCTATCTGGCTGTGTATCATCTCCGTCATCAGTCAAGTCCTTCATCGGAATGTTCTGTCCAAGTAAAAAAAAAACAAAGAAACCCAACATATCCAGTCTCTTCTCATAACTGAACTGCTCCATCCCAGGCAACGTCTGAGCGAGGTTCCTCTGCACTCTCTGCAGGGTAATCACGCCTATCCGGTAATATGAGGACCAGAAGTGCACTCAATAATCCAGGAATTACTCGTGGAATGGCGCTTTCAGTTTGGACTAATTCCATCTGAATTAGACAAGTTATAGAAGTCTTTGTGCGGTTTCATCAGAACAACACGGTTGCAGCGTGAGCTGGGCTTCGCTGTTTCAATATCGCTCCAAACTTCCATCCTTTCAAACACTGACATTGTAACGACCAGTTAACATGGTCCATTTGTTAACGACCAGTTAACATGGTCCATGTTGCAACTACAACGACCATCAGTGTTGGGTCTCTGCAGGGAAGCCGCGCCGAGAAACAGAAAAAAAATCGTCTTTCTTCATGTAACGCAGAGTGAGATTTAAACTTGATAGAACGTTAAATCAAAATCTTCAGCGCCTGTTCCCTGCACTCCCAGATTTCACCTTGTGGCGGCGATCGTGAGGCGGGCAGCCGTCGGCCACAGAACGATATTGGTCAGTCGGTAAGATGGCTGGAGCAATGACATAATGAATAAATATTGAGGAACAGAAGAACCTGACAAGAGGGTCCTTAATGCTCCTAGTTAAGTGGTTCCTGATGACTGACTTTTCATAATTCAACCATTCGAACTTTGAGAGTGATTGGCGTTGGTGGGCGCCGAAGTCTAGAATGCGTTGCCTAAAGAGGTTTTGGAGACAGATACTCTCCTGACAACTAAAAAGCATCTGGACGAATAATTAAATCAATGCAGGTGAATGGGATTAGTTTGGATAGACATTATAGGTGGACAGAACGGCCTGTTTCTGTGCTGTACGAGTCTGTGACTCTAACACACACCGGGTAACCTGGAGCAGCGAAGTCACAAAGTCTCCTAATGAGGATCCGCGAGATAGTTTTCCGCTGCATCAGTGGACTGTTTATGTGGTCGCAACGGTCGCAAATTGAAGTCAGTCAGAACAACCCCGGGCTTTCAGAGAGGGGGAAAATAAGTCAAGCTGGCAAACGAGAAACGGTGGTCTACACAGAGCCGGGAGATAATTAGAGTGCATGATCGCAGATCCAAGAACAGAGGAACGTCGACCTGAACATCTATACCTTTTCCCCCTGTCAGCCCACACAACCTGACTGAAAGACTTTTCTTTGTTCTTCAGGATTTCAACATCCGAAGCATTTTGCTTTCAAAAAAGTGACTTCAAGTTCAGGGGACGATGTCGTGTCGGGTGAATTTGAGGGCAGCGTGTCAGTTACTCAGAAATTGACCCTCAATATATTTTCCCATGGCTTGCTGTCTAAACTCTTAAACCTAAACTGCTCTCTCGGTAGCCAAATAATTGACTTGCAAGGAAGAAATGGTCATGATATATTCTGTTATTCTGAAGTAGTTTAATTTCATGATGTTCATTACTGTAGTGACTACTGTCTGAGGCGGCTGCGTTTGTTCCAAATTTCTATCCTTTCAAGCACTGACATTGTAACGACCAGTTAACATGGTCCATTTGTCAAGATTTGAAAACAAAACAATGTTGCAACGACAACGACCACCAGTGTTGGGTCTCTTCAGGGAAGCCGCGCCGAGAAACAGAAAAAAAAATCGTCTTTCTTCATGTAACGCAGAGTGGCTCCGTCGACTCCATTTGCCAACACCCACACACTCCGCTCGCTGGGTCCCCTCTGCCCATCTGCCCTCCCCACCTCCCTTATTTGGTTCCACGTTCCACCTTCCTCTCCTATCAGAATCCATCTGCAGCCCTTTGTTGCCTCCAGCGATCACTTCCCAGCCTCTTGTCACTATTTCCACGATCTGCATATCACGCCTCCTCACTTGGATCTACCTATCACTTGCCGGCTCTTGGCCCACCCTTCCCCTCACCTCTTTATGCTACGTCCCCTCAACTCTTTCAGTTCAGCTGGAGGGTCTTGGCCCGAAATGTTGGCTGTTTCATTTCCCTCCACAGATTGGTATTGGTATTGGTTTATTATTGTCACTTGTACCGAGGTACAGTGAAAAGCTGGTCTTACAAACCGATCTTACAGGTCAACTCATTACTCAGTGCAGTTACATTGTGTCAGTACAGAGTGCATTGATGTAGTACAGATAAAAACAATAACAGTAGAGTAAAGTGTCACAGCTACAGAGAAAGTGCAGTGCAATGAGGTGCAAGGTCACAACAAGGTAAATCGTGAGGTCATAGTCCATCTCATTGTATAAGGGAACTGTTCAATAGTCTTATCACAGTGGGGTAGAAGCTGTCCTTAAGTCTGGTGGTACGTGCCTTTAGGCTCCTGTATCTTCTACCCGATGGAAGAGGAGAGAAGAGGGAAGTGTCCTGGGTGGGTGGGGTCTTTGATTATGCTGCCTGCTTCACCAAGACAGCGAGAGGTAAAGACAGAGCCCAAGGAGGGGAGGCTGGTGTCCGTAATGCGCTGGGCTGTGTCCACAACTCTCTGCAGTTTCTTGCGGTCCTGGACAGAACAGTTTCTGTACCAAGCCGTGATGCATCCAGATAGGATGCTTTCTATGGTGCATCGATAAAAGTTGGTGAGAGTCAAAGGGGACAAACCGAATTTCTTTAGCCTCCTGAGCAAGTAGACGCGCTGGTGAGGTTTCTTGGCCGTGGCATCTACGTGATTTGACCAGGACAGGCTGTTGGTGATGCTCACACCCAGGAACTTGAAGCTCTCCATCCTCTCGACCTCAGCACCGTTGATGTGGACAGGCGCATGTACACCGCCCCCTTTCCTGAAGTCAATGACCAGCTCTTTTGTTTTGTTGTCATTGAGGGAAAGGTTGTTGTCATGACACCATTCCTTTAAGCTCTCTGTCTCCTTCCTGTACTCCGACTCATCGCTGTTGGAGATACAGCCTACAACGGTGGTATCATCTGCAAAGTTGTAGATGGAGTTAGAGCAGAATCTGTCCACACAGTCATGAGTGTATAGGGAGTAGAGTGGAGGGCTGAGGACGCAGCCTTGTGGGGCACCAGTGTTGAGAATAATCGTGCTGGAGGTATTGCTCCAGAGTTGAGTGTAGGGCCAGGGAGATGGCATCCGCTGTAGACCTGTTTCGGCGATAGGCGAGTTGAAATGGGTCCAGGTTGTCTGGTAGGCTGGAGATAATGCGTGCCATGACCAACCTCTCAAAGCACTTCATGGTGGTGGATGTCAGAACCACTGGTCAACAGTTTGTTTCTTGCTCTAAAATGATGGCCGATCCAAGTGACAATTTCCACTCTAATTCTGCAGATGCGGGTGTTGAACTGTTGAAGCTGAAGGGAGGGGCCAGAATTGCACGGAGCCTCAGCGGGGCAGAGTGTGTCAACACCGTTTGGAGAGTTGGGGTGGAGCCGGGGAGAAGGCAGGGAGGGCGGCTCAACGCCATGGATTCCTCTGCTCCTTTCAGCACAAGAGTTCATTTCACTATTGGAGTGAAGGAAGATTTCACCACATCTGCCCCCTGGCTGCAGTCTGGGTTACAGAGTAAAGAGCAATAACTGTGCCGCAGCTTAGGAGCTAGAACATGACTCTCAGTCCTTGTGCAGGCCAAGACAAAGCTCCCAAAATACATAAACAGAAAACAAAAGCTGTAGATGATGGAACTATAGAATATAAACAAAAAATGCTTGAAATACTCAACAGACGCGGCTGCGGGAGGAGAAAACGTCAATATTTTAGGTCGAAGTCCCTTTGTCAGAACAAGGAAGGGCAGCAAAGGAGCTCCTTAAGCTGCGGGGGTAGGGTTGGGAGAGGGTGTCTCCGATAGGGTAAAACCGGGGTAACCATGGGACATTTAGGGTCGACACCCTGCATCAGGACTGAGAGTGCGGAGGAAAGGCAGCCAGTGTAAAGAGGTGAGATGTAAGGGTGAGGCAGGGGCTGGTAGTTGATATGTGGAAGCAGGTGAGGTGGGGGACAACCGGCAGATGGAATCAGGCGTGGGGGGGGGGGGGAATGGGGAGCTGAGATACGGGGCTGGTGTCTGATAGAGGGAAACATCAGGATGAACAATGAGCTGTTGCTGGGCCCAAAGCCAATGTATATTGGTGAGCGAGGCAACGGTGTTGACGGGCCTTGATGCGAGTTTGGAAGTCGCCGGCAGATGTTTTGGAAAGGGGTTTGTTTCCGGACTCCTGCAGTGGGGACATTGGCCAGGGTAACAGTGTAAAGCAAAGGTGAAGGTTTCAGCATCTGATAGGCTGTCGTCACAGCGGAGAGTGTTTTATGCGGCAGTCGGAACTATTGTTAATGGGAAGAATGTGGTGTTGCGATTCCGCTCAGACTCAAATGGAAAACAGCAACGAGCCGACGAAACAGCCTGATTCAGTGCTAATGAACGGCGCATGTGGATTGAACTTCCCAATAAAGACATGGTAGCAACGTGACATGCAATAAACGTTTGCCGTTTACAGTTCTGATGGCTGGATGTAGAGACCACATCACATCAGCAAGGGGGAGGAGTGAATTACAAGGACTTCAATGTAGTTCGCAAATGAATAACACCCGGATTTATGGACGTACCAGGAGGAACAACATTACGAAGGAGTGGAGGATAATGAACAAGGAAAGGAATGTAGTTAAGCACAGTTTGTAAAATTAATAATTAGTCATAGCGACTTCCCTGGAACAGCTACAATTAGCGAGGACGGGATAGTAAATTAACTGAATGGTCCGCAGAGCATAATAAATCCGATTATCTAATCTTAGCCAATGATAATTGCCAAAAATATACTGAAAATTGGAGAAGACGTTTCTCCCCATTCCTGCAACATTCCACCCGGCTCTCCTCAGATTTATATCAACTCCCGTAGCATTCCGTTCCACTGTTCGTAGATTCAATCCATTCCTTTTAACCTTCCACTTTACTGTTCCCAGATTTCGCCCTCTTTGGACCGCTGGCGTTTGGCAGTGCCACAGGTGTTACTCTCATCGATACTGTGATAACTCCTCGAAAAACGCCTTTATTAATAGAAGACAGAAACCCTCCGGTGACACAATCAGATTCCATGGAGGCTGACGTCAACTACACTCGGTTAACACACAGGCGAAATTAACAATTCCATATCCGGAGGAATGGAACAACGATACAGGTAGTTACCTCGACACCTGTCCTTGCAGGTCAACCTGAACCTGCGCCGGTAGAAAACGACGGAAAACCGCATAACTCCTACATTTTTGAAAGAGAACGCTCGTTAAAAACCGATCAAAAGCCACAAATCACTTAATATAGTTGGAAATTTGCAAGTATTAAGACATCAGTTGTTACATTAGATTACGGAAGGTGTGATGTAAATACTGGAAACAGAAATGTTCCAATAGGACATTACACTTTACACAGCTTTGTATCTTAACTGCAATCCTGGCATCTCAGACACCATGTGATCAATTCTCTTTGCAGTTCTCTTGAAAGTTATATAATTTTTGGAATTAACTATCACTTTTTTAAAATTCTAAATTATCTCAGGCAGAACCCTCCCTCGTTTGATCACTCACAATGCCGGGGCTACAGCACCTTGCAAGATGACCTTTCCCCCCCTCTCTCTATTTATCTGAGATTTATTTATCTACCATTCAAAAATAAGACGCGTGACAATTTGATTGACACAATCTTCCGTTTTGACTGTACCATCGCCGTCCTGTTTGCCTGCCATAAGACCAATAGAATGCCTGATGGCGAACCATTAGCGCGACAAAGTTCATCAACAAAGATGGATGGAAAGGAATGAGTTCATCAGCTGTTTAAACGATATCAAGGACTGTTTTACCTGTTGCTTACACTTGCAAATGCTGGTTGAGGGCAGATCCAGGAACATGGAAACCTTTTGTCCGATGCGATGGTGAGTAACTTTGGTGGCATGAACACACGGAGCAGGACTCCAGAATTTATGAGCTCGAGCTGCAGTATCTTGACAACTACATGGCGAGCTGTTGAACTATTTTGAAGAGGCTTATATGTGCTATGTAGTTATGCACTTTATTATCCTGAGCTGCTGTTTTTTGTGTGTTTTGTGTTCTTTGTGAGGCTGATATGTTGTCTTATTCTGGGATTTGCAGTAGGTCATATGTATTACTGTATTTTGAGTTCTTTTTCTTTTTCAATTGCTTTGTTTTTGGTGTTCCCTGGTCTCCCCGTGTCTGCGTGGGTTTCCTCCGGGTGCTCCGGTTTCCTCCCACATTCCAAAGGCGTACGGGTTAGGAAGTTGTGGGCATGCTGTGTTGGAGCCAGAAGCGTGGCGACACTTGCGGGCTGTCCCCAGAGCACTCAACGCAAAAGATGCATTTCACTGTGTGTTTCGATGTACATGTGAATAACAAAGAGATCCTATCAAGTTTGCAATTGTGTTGTGTAGTTGATATGTTCGGATTCATGAACTTCCTGAGATATTTTACGCTTTTATGTGATTTTAAAAAAAAATTTGAAATGCTTTACCCGCGTTAGATACTTTACTGCTGTGATGTTCTGAAGCAGATGCACTGGTTCATGTCGCTTTGAGTGTGAGTGCTAAACTAATTTGAGATCAGTTTAAGCAGCTCTGCATTTTGTTCTTATTTGGTTTGAGACGTAATCTGGGAGTAAGCTACCGTCACGTTTTCAGGTGATTGTTATCCCCGACAGATTGTGTTATTTTGAGTAGTTTTCTGGTTCTGAAGATGCTTTGTTATTTTCAGATATTTTATGGGTATGACGCATTATTTTGGGTATGTCTTCGATACCAGAAATTGTATTAATTTGGGCGGAAACAAGTTCCAAGAAGTTCTAGTGTTTTAGGAATCTGAGGCGTTACGTTTTTAAATGGTGGAGCTGAACTTTTGTATTAATTTGAAAGATTTTATTGTCCTCATGAGCTGCGATATGTTTAGTTCTTCTTTTGTTTCTGGGTCTGATAGGTTGCAATACTTCACTCAAGAAGTCAGTGGCTGGGATATTATTGGAAAAAAAATCCCAAAGAACGTGATCAATTCACATTTCGCAAGGAAGGAGTTAATCAAGGATAATCTGCATATCTTTGCTACGGAGAGATCCTGTCTGAGTAATTTGATCGAATTTTTCATTCGTGCTGATGAGGGCACGTAGACTTCAAGGCCTCTGACAAGGCATGGGACATCGGTTCAAAAGGTTAGATCTCGTTGATAAACTGGATCAAACATAAACTTAACGAGAGGAGGCAGATGATGGTAAGGGTTTGTATTTATGATTGGAAGCTGTAATTTGTGGAATGCTGGATTAGTGTGAGATATAACATGTCCTTTACCTCTGCGATTCCGCCAAAGGACAGATTTCCAGATGGAGTCCAGGATCTGAGTTGCTTTGTGGTGCTGACTTGATGAGATAATTTGCAAAAGGTTATTGATCTCAGATTCATTGTTATTTTGGCTCTCCACTCTGCTCTGGATCACCTGGACAACCGGAACACGTACGCCAGGCTGTTGGTCATTGATTACAGCTCGGCGTTCAACACCACCGTCCCTAAAAACTTATGGTCTAGCTCCAAGACCTGGGCCTCTGTGCCTCTTTCTGCAATTCGTTCCTCGATCTCCTCTCTGGGAGAACACAATCAATGCGGATCGGACACATTATTTCTTCCTTCCTGACCATCCACACAGGCGCACCTCAGGGCTGCGTGCTTAGCTCCCCCCCCCCCCCCATACCTACTGCTGTGTGACTAAGTAACTAAAAATTCGCAGATGACACCACTGCTGCTGGCAGGTTCACGGTGACAAGGCGCCGTACAGGCGTGAGATAGGTCAGCTGGTTTAGTGGTGTTGTAACAACAACCATGTGCTCAGTGTCAACAAGACAAAGAAAGTGACTGTGGACTTTATGAAGGGTAAGTCAGACGAACACACTCCAGTCCTCATTGCGGTGGAAAGGGTGAGCAGCTTCAAGTTCCACTAGCATTTCTACTTTTTTAGAAGTTTAAAGAGATTCGGCATGTCATCGAACACTTTGACTGACATTTATAGGTGTAGAGTGCAAACCATTCTGACTGGTCGCATCAGGACCTGGTAGGGAAACGCCAATGCACAGAAATGCAAAAGGTTACATTGAGTGGTGGACTCAGCCAGTTCCACCACGGGTACAGCTCTCTCCATCATCGAGGACGGTGTTTTACAACATTAAAATCAGCCTTCCCACAATGCAGGACCTTAATTTCCGTTCCATTCTTACCCTATCCCTAATTAATTTGAAATTTACAGAATTATAGCCTTCGAAAATGACCTTCCACCGACACTCTATCCACATGCCCGTCTATATTCCCCAGGATGAGCTGCAGTCCCGCCTCTCCAGGATGTTTTCTGGTCCAGAGCATTTCACTTATGAGGAGAGTCCAGAGGCGCTAGGTTTACTTTCCTTGGACCATAGGAAGTTAAGAGGGGACGTGATTGAGGTATATAAAATTATAAGGGGTATAGATAGTGCAGGCTGCAAACAATCTTTTCCCATATCAGAGGGAGATAAAGTTAGAAGACATACGTTAATGAAAAGGGGTAAGATATTTAGCGGGAATCTGAGGGGGACTTTTTCCACCCAGAGAGTGCTGAGTACTTCGAATACACTGCCCAGGAAGTGGTGTAAACAGAGTCACTGGCGGCATTTAAGAGATATCTAGATAAACATTCGAATTGCCTAGGCAGAGAATGCTACGGGCCAAGTGACTGAAGGTGGAGTTAATTACAGGTGAGTACTGACTGGTCGGCATGGACATGCTGGGCTGAATATTCTGTTTCCATTTGGTATGACTATGATTCTATCTATGCGCTGGCTCAAAAAGCTCTCCTGGATATACATTAATTATTAAACCCTCTCTATAACTTTCGCAGTAAGGCGACCTCTTTTAACTTGTGGAAATTCTCTGCTATTCTGGCCTTATTGTTACACTCCGCTGTCATTTTCCTACTTATCTGCTCCCGATGTTTTAGGAGGTTCCCAGGATAGTGGTCGTCCCCCTCTGTTTCCAAGCTCTGCCGGTCGGTGTTGAAACTGCACACGTGGTGACAAAACGTCATTGTCGTCATAGATATGGCTGCCCAGTGGCAGTACACTTGTTAGTGCGTATATAAGTTTGATCAATGACAAACAGAAACTGACAGTTTCCTTGAGCTCGCATATGCTGGCACTGGCTATCGAGATGTGACACTTATCTCATCTGAATCGAAATTAGCTTATGATATCGCTACTAACCTCAGTATCCATTTGTCATATCTTCCTACATTAATGACCACTCTTAGACTTTTGTACCAATCCTTACACGTGAGGCCAGTGATATTTATAAATGAATTCAGTGTTGCATACTTATTGATGACTTCAACTGTGTAATCAATTATATTTTAGAATATTAGAGTCTGATCAATGATTACCAACCATTACTACTTACCACACACATTGAGCCCACATGTAATGACACTGACTACGGAGATTTATCGCTGTCTTCACCTGAATTGGAGATGACATTCAAAATTGGTCACTGAGATCACTCCTAATCATCTTAAACGTTCGATCCACTTTCCTACATTAATGACTACTGTTCAGATTGTCTGCATTCAACTCACAGCCATGTACCTATTTGGTTTGTTAAAATAAAGCGATGTCCATCTGTATCCAAAATGATACAGAATCCAAACGTTAGGCCAACGATGTATTTGATTAAGAAAAATATCTTCCTGGTTTTTCTGTGAATGTCTGTTGCTTCCATTGAATGTTGTCGGCACTTGCAGTCTCACTAGTGCCATTCAGATAGCCATAGCACAACAGAATTTATTCATGTTCATTTTCACACCGAACGGTGCGCTGTGAAAGGCATCATTATAACGGATCAACCAGTATAATTTAATTCAACCATTTCTCAATATAATAAATTTTCATGAAATAGATCATTAGATCGCATGTGATAACCGATTTCTAATTAAGAGCAGAATCAACCCCCCCCCCACCCCATCCCAACTGGTGTTTCGGGGCAACGCGTCAACATTGGCCGATCGTTGCCTAACTGGTATAGCTGGATTATGGCTGTGATACAATGAGGTGATTGTGGGTCTGAGTATTGCAGAGTTTCAGGGTTATTTAATGAACGTGAGTTGCTTTCTTAATATTTAACTCTTATTTGCCGTAGAGTTATGAGCTGCTTAATCGGCCAATTTTTTTTATGCTTGTAGGTCTGAGATGATGAAAAAAAAGCTGATGTTTTATGGGTCAGCGGTATTTTATTCTTCCCTGGTATTGTGGAAACGGAATACTTTAAGATTATGAGGCTCCGTATTATTCTGAGATTTAATGGGCCTTAGGAATTATATCATTTTGAGGTGCTTTGGGGGTTAAGGTACTTCATTTATTTGAGGCACATAACGAGGCAGAGTCATTGTGTTAGTTTGACATACGTTATGGCTCTGATTTGTTCATTATTTGATGTTCCTTATTTGTTTGCGATGATTTACTCGTCCGATTGTTGGGCCTGACGAGTTCCGTATGTTTGTGCAGCTTTGTGAGTCCAAATGTTCCAAATAATTTGGAGGTACTTTGTAGATCTCAGTTGCGTTGTCATGAAATTTAACTGGTCGGAGCTACTTAATGGGTAGGAAATGTCTCACTTTGGGATGTTGTTGGCCCTACGTTGTATTTCGTGAGTTCCAGCGCTCTATTCCTTATTGGAGTTTTTGGAGATATTTTAGTGGGATGAGGTGACCTAGTATTTTGAGGTGATTTATGGCAGAGAGTTTCTCTGCTGTTTTGAGATAAGAGTGATATTTTCCAGTCTGAGGTATTGTCTTACTTCGGGGTACTTTACGGATCTGATATGTTGTAATTTTTGTGTTGCGAAGCGGTTTTGTTTCAGTTCGTTATTTGGAGTCGCTTTATGCCTGTATTTTTTTGTTTTAATTTCACGTATTTTCTGGGTCCATGTGCTATATATGATGCGTAATTTTGTGTTTCATAGATGAAGTATTTCACTTATTTTGGGGAAAGGAATGAGCCTGAGTCGTTATCTTAGTCTGAGATAACTTAAGGTTGTGATTTTTATGCCTCTGAGAAGTTCTACTTGTTCGGAATTCTCCGTGATCCAGAGGGCTTGAAGAAGTTTGGAGTACTTCTTACATCTGAGAAACTCTATTACTTTGAGATGATTTATTAGCCTAAGATGCTTTGAGATGACATTTGTATCCGAGCTGCTGTTTTATTCAGAGAGACGTTGTCAAGTTGTGCCGTTATATTACTTAAAGATGTTTCATGGCTCCGAGTTGTACTAGATTGAGGTCCGATGGTATTCGATGTACTTCATGGATCTGAGGTACTGTATTATTTTATGATTTTTTTCCTGAGTGGGGCAGTTTTATGTGTTTTTCTGTGCTCTATAACTGTACGCTATTTCGTAGCCTTGAAGTACCGCAATATTTTGAGAAGTGTTGTTATTTCTACCCATATAATTCAACGAGGTTTAATGATTACCAGCCAGTTCCCCTCCACTACCACCGTCTGGCAGAACTGGTATTCTCCCTCAACAGCTCTACTCACTTTCTCCAGACCAAAGGTGTAGCCATGGGCACTCGCATGGGCCCCAGCTATGCCTGCCTTTTCGTCATCTACGTGGACCAGTCCATGTTCCAAGCCTGCACCGGTAAGGCTACCCGACTCTTTCTCCGCTACATTGACGACTGCATTGGGGCTGCTTCCTGTAGCCATGCTGAGCTCGTCAATTTCATCAACTTTGCCACCAACTTTCACCCTGCCTTCAAATTTACTCGGTCCATCTCCCCGACCCCTCTCTTCCCTTTCGTGATCTTTCTGTCTCCATCTCGGGAGACAGATTATCAACCGACATCTGTTACAAACCCACCGACCCTCACAGTTACTTTGACTACACCTCTCCCCACCCTGTCACTTACAAGGATGCTATTCCCCTCTCTCAGTTCCTCCTCCTCCGCGCATCTGTTCCCATGATGAGGTTTCCCATTCCAGGATATCTATTGCATCCGGTGCTCCCGGTGCGGCCTCCTCTACATCGGTGAGACCCGACCCAGATTGGGTGACCGCTTCGTCGAGCACCTTCGCTCCTTTCGCCTCCATAGCCAGGACCTCCTTGTGGCCAGCCACTTCAATTCCACACCCCACCCCTGTACCTGCACGTCTACCCACGGCCTCCGCTACTGCCACGTTGAGGCAGGCGCAGGTTGGAGGAACAACGCCTCACATTCCGTCTTTGTAGCCTTCAACCTGACAGCATTAACATTAATTTCTCTAAATTCCGGTAACTTTCTTTTCCGTCTTCCCTGTTCCCCCCTCCCCTTCTCTTTCCCCTCCCCCTCATGACCTGCCTACTACCTCCCTGCTGTTCCAAACCTCCTTCCCTTTATTCCATGGTCTACTGTCCTCTCCAACCGGATTCCTTCTTCTTCAGCCCTTTGCCTCCTCCACCCATCACCTCTCAGCTTCATACGCTATTCGCTTTCAACCCCCTCCCCCACCCACCTACCTTCCCCCTCTCACCTGGACTCACCTGTCACCTGCCAGCCTGTGCTCCTCCCGTCCCCCCACCTTTTTATTCTGCCTTCTGCCCTCTTCCTTTCAAGTCGCGATGAAGGGTCTCAACCTGAACCTTCGACTGTTTACTTCCCTCCATGGATGCTGCCTGACCTGCTGAGTTCCTCCAGCATTTTGTGTGTGTTGCTCAATATCCTGAGGCGGTCTTATTTTAATATTCCTGTGTTTTTGCGCTGTCTCAGGGAATAATATAACCTTAACACATTCTTTAAATTGAAACGTCCCATATTTTGACTGGTTTATGGTCTGAGGTCATAACTTATATTTTGCTTCCATGCGTTCTTGGCATTGTATAGTTTTGAAGGGCTTCATGGACCCGAGGTGTTGTTTTATTGTCGGGCTTTACGGTCGAAGTTATTGAGTGCTTTTGAACTACTTACTTGTGGCTCTATATTGTTTTAAAGTGTTTCCCATCTCTGAGATGTTTTATTATTTTAGGTCAGTTTTATGGGTTTGACGTGTGGTATTTTGGTTTTAGTAAGGAGAGATATTTTCTATGCGGATGGGTTGTTTTAATGGAGATGTTTCATAGCCTCGAGCTGTTTTATTGTTTTGATCCTTTCATGTTTCTGAGGTGGGGTTAAATTTGCAGTATAAGGATCTGAATGTTGAATCACCTTGAGTTGCCGCATAGACTGAGGGGCCACATTATTTTCACGGTTTGTGCCTATGGTATGTTATTTTCGGTGTGTGTAAAGACGCCAACGTGTTGGTTCTGGTGCACTGCAATCGTTTGCATTTTTCATGGGGTTTCTGCTTGTTGAGAATTCTGGGCCATATCTTCTGTCTGGTGTGGACTTCATAAAGTTAATAGTTCTGGTATATAATAACATATTGAGACGTTGTAATTGTCCAATGCACTATAATATTGGGATAGTTATCACCATATAGTTTACGGACGCGTTTCTGCTTTGGGGGTCTGTGATTCTCGAATCGGCTGATGTGCTTGTCTTTCTGTATTGGATTTCCTTGCTAGTTACACTTGCTTCCTGCGCCAGGGAAGGCAAATTACTTCCCCTTCGTGATTGCTCTGCGTGTTGTATTATCATGACATTCTGAGATGCTCTATTTGTTTGATCTGCTCTGTAAATGAATTGTTGTATTAGTTAGAGAGAATTAATGGTTTCAAGTGTTTTATGTGTTTAGGATGGGTTATGGCACCACTTGCTCAATTGAAAGTTGGAGCTTAACATTTTGGGTTGCTCTGTGAGTCAAGACACTTTAAATTGGATTGAGATAATCTAAAATCTACTCATTCAATACACCCTATTCACTGCGCGAGATTTTGTTTCTACTACGTTAGAGAGACGAAGCGAAGATGGGATGGCAAATTGATTGTATGGGACGGAGTGCATAATGCATTCGCAACACGAACGTTATTCAATAATTCTTTGAGCCGCCTAGAAATATTTCCTCTCCATTCCTGTAACACCCCCTTCTGCTGCGCCCAGATACCTCCGCATTCCCGTAACATTTCTCTCCATTGTTTGCAGATTCTAATTCATTCCTGTAACAATACTCCACTGTTTCTAGATTACGACCTCTCCTATCCCTCTCGGTCGTGTTGCAAATCTCTGTCAGCACTGAAAGGATCAATGGAGATATGGTTCAAACCAGATTAGTTGTTACAAACGTGTTAGTGATCTGCAGAAACGTTACCAATGACGTGAGTAGTGGATGGGTAGGTAGGAGGAATGATACCTGGATACATACCAGTGCCGGAGGGGCATCACTTGACATCCAAGAGACAGAAAACAGACAATGCATTTGAGAAGCAGTTTCCAAAAGTTGGAGGGTGATTTGGATTACGAATTATTTAATTAATATATCATCAGACCGTATTTAGATGCTCTGTCCATGAATTCAAACTGCTAAGGCAACAAAATACTCCAAAATGCACGTAATCGTGCGAAAAGAAGTTAGCAGACTCCAAGGAGCCAGACGCTGAGATAGACAGATGCAGTTTGACATGTCATATGAAACGAGGCAAATCGGATATAAAAACCAAAGGCTACGGTGATTAGCTGGGGCTGGATCTGATGGTACCAGCCTGTTTTACACAGAACCTCCAAGGTATCTGGATAAGTTGAGAAAAGAGATTCTCTCCTAAGTATTTAGCGCGCCATATACACCGCACAAGTCGCTGCCTATTCTGCACCGGGAAGACTTTTTACTAGTGATCCATTCAGTCAGCAAACATGACCCAGCCGTTCTTTCCAGCTGTGCTTTTAACTCTTCTTACTCTGATGTCCTTCTTCATTCAAATAAAACACCATTTGTTAGAGGAATGATAGTTCACTTTTAGTCTAGGCATATTACAGTATCCGAATTTAGTAATTTCACCCCCACTATGTACGTCTACCATAAAAACATTTTGTTTCGTTTCCTTGCGCCTGATTGCTATGTCGTTTGGGCATTCATCACTTTGTAACTTATTGGACTCTTGTCTTGCACTTTGTTACAGATCTCCCCTTCACCCTCTCCTTTCCAACTCTGCCTGGGGCTTTATACTTGTTACCTCACTAACCTGTTCCGGTTCTGACGCCTTTATTATTCTGTAGGAATGACTTGTTCTCTCTCTTCAGCTGCCAGTTCAATCCGCTGAGCATCGCTAGCTTTTTCCGTTTCATAACAGAAATCCAGTTTCCATGTTTTGTACTTTTGGTTTTAAGCACTTACTTGATCTTGGTCGCTAGGTTCACCGCGAACCTAGGATATTTTATTTTGATAATCCATTATTTGAGCACCAATTGGAGAGTTGAGTCAAATAATTGAATACTTTGTGTTGGTAGTTACCGAGAAGAAAGACTTGGAAGACAGTGAAAACAGCCTGGGGCATGCTGATGTTCAGGGACACGTTGAGATTAAGGAGGAGGTCGCGATGGGTCTTCTGAAAAGCATTAAGGCGGGCTAGTCCCTAGCACCTGATGGAATATACCCCAGAAAATGCAAAGAAGAAACCGAGGAGATTGCTGGGATGTGAAAAGAATCTTTATGTCCTCACTAGCAACAGGAGAGGTCCCAGCGGACTGGAGAGTAGCATATCTGGTGCATTTGTTCAAGAAAGGAAATAGGGATAATCCAGGCCAGTGAGCTTCAGGTCAGTAGTCGGGAAGCTGTTGGAGAGGAGACCGAGGGATAGGATTTATGCGCATTTGGAAAGTCGTGGCCTGCTTAGGGACAGTCGGCATGGCTTTCTGCGGGGAAGGTCATACCTTATAAACGTGATTGAGGTTTCTGAGGAGGTGACAAAGGAGCTTGATGAGGGGAAGGCAGCGGACGTTATCTATAAGGACTTCAGTAAGGCATTTGATAAGGTCCCTCAAGGTAGATCGATTCAGAAGATTAAGATGCATGGGGTCCAGGGTGAATTGCAAGTTTGGATTCAGAACTGGCTTGCCCATAGAAGACAGAGAGTGAGGGTTAGAAGGCTGTTAGGCTGGCTGGAGGTCCGCTTCCGCAAGGATCGGTGTTGGGACCTCCTTTGTTTGTGATTCCTATCAATGATTTGGATGAAAATGTAATTGGGTGGATTAGCAAGTTTGCGGATGACACAAAGATCGGTGGAGTTGTGAACAGTGCAAAGGACGATCAAATAATACAGCGGGATATAGATCAGTTTTAGATACAGGTCAAATGAAAGGAGAAAATATACAGTTAACGGTAGGCCCCTTAATAACATTGATGTACAGAGGGATCTTGGGGTCCAGATTCATAGTTCATTGTTCATAGAGATGGTGCTTGGCATGCTTGCCTTTATTGGTAGGGGTGTTGATTATAAAAGTAAGGCAGTCATGCTGCAATTATAAAGAAAAACTTTAGTCAGACCAAACTTGCGATATTTTGTGCGGTTCTGGTCGCCCCCATTATAGGAAGGATGGGGAGCGGGTGCAGAAGAGGTTTACCAAGATTCTGTCAGGATTAGACGGTATGAGCTATAAGGAAAGGTTGGACAGACTTGAATTGTTCTCCCAAGAGCGTCGGAGGCTGAGCGGAGACCTAAGAGGGGTTTTTGAAATTATGCGAGGCATAAATATGGTAGACATCCAGAATCTTTTCCACATGGTAGAAATGTCAAACACCAGAGGACATACTTTTAATGCTGGGGGGCGGAGTTTAATAGCGACCGAGGGGCAAGCTTTTTACGCAGAGAGTGGTGGGTGCCTGGATTGGGTTACCAGGGGTAGTAGTGGAAGCAGACAATCTGGTGAAGTTTAAGAGCTTTTTTATAGACACATGAATATATAGGAAATGGAGGGATATGGATGATACACAGGAGCAGGATATTTAGTATAAATTGACATCAAGATCGCACGGCATCATAGGCCGAATGGCCTGTCCATTGCTGTACTGTTCTATGTTCTACGTTACATTAGAGCACCAAACTTAAGCAAACAAATGAAAAACACAGAAAACTTCCAGAGGAAGACAGTGAAAGTGCGACCAGGGATCAGGAATTTAGTGGAGTGGGGAGAATAAAAAAAACTATTTGACTTTCACAAGCTGAACTAACTCTCCGCGCTGTTTGGAAAGTAGGGAGAAGGGGTGCGGGTCAGGCAGAATCGTGGATTCCTCAGCTTCTCTCAGAGCTGAATTGTTTTGCAATTATACTTGGGGGAGACTTTACCACATCCTTCAGCTGCTCCCCGAACTTCGTCTGGGTCACGGCATAAACAGCAGTGTTTATGCAGCAGCTCAGGAGCTGCAGCATGAAGCCCAGTTCCCATACAAACCCTTAATCACAGAGCCTAAAAACCAGAGTGTGATCCACACCGCATGCAGCGTAAACAGTGCCCATAACAGGATGAAATTCCCCGAGATGGCCAGCAGTAAAGTGATGGATTTCCTGCGGTTTTCTATCTCTGAGTCTCTGGGACTGTCTCCACTGGTGGGACCCCGGAGCCTCCTGCGGGCTCTGCTGGCCACTAAAACGTGTCTCATGGTCAAAGCATTGAGCAACAGAACCAGGAGAAATGGGACCAAAGGCGTAAGGAGGTAGTGAACGAACTCGATTACCGTCCAGGTCGGCAAATCCAAAACACCGTCCCGATCCCAACAAAACCACGGGTTTCACCTGTGAACTTAAAACACCAGAAAATGTTCTTTAAACAACTCAGCACAGTCACTGCCCACAGAGGGTTAATAAGTTTGCGAATGATGTGACAATAGGTGGTGTTGTAGATAGTGTAGCAGGTTACGAAAAATTACATGGGGGATCTTGATCAGCTAAGTAGGTGGACCGAGGATTGGCAACTGGCTTTCAATCCAGATAAATATTGCATTTTGAAAGATCAAACCAGGGTAAGACTTATACAGTGAATGGTAGGGCCCTTGGGAGTGTAATGGAACATAGGGACCTGGGAGTGCAAGGGCATAGTTCACTGAATGCGGCGTCACAGGAAGATAGGGTGGTGAAGAAGGCGTTTGGCACTGAGTACAGGAGTTGGGAAGTTATGCTGCGGTTCTATAAGACATTGATGAGGCCGCACCTGGAGTATTGTGTACTTTGTTTTGGTCACCCTGTTATAGGAAAGATGTTATTAAACCAGAAAGAGTGCAGAAAAGATTTACCAGGATGTTGCTTGAACTTTGGGGCCTGAATTTCAAGGAGGTGTTTCGCAGACTTTATTCCCTGTGATGTAAGAGATTGAGGGGTGACCCAATAGAGGTGGATAAGGTCATGTTGGGCATAGAGAGGGTGAAGGCACACAGTCTTTTTCCCAGGGATGGGGTGCTAAAAACAAGAAGACACAGGTTTGAGATCAGAGGTGAGAGATTAGAAAGGGACATCAGGGGCAGCTTCTTCACACAAAGGGTGGTGTGTATTTGGAATGAGCTGCCAGAAGTAGAGGTCGAGACGGACATATTGGCTACACTTAAAGGCCGTCTGGATAAATATATGGATAAGAGAGGTTTAGAGGGCTTTGGGCCAAACGCGGGAATGTGGGACCAGCTTGTTGGACAACAGTCGGCATGGACGAGTTAGGCCAAAGGGCCTGTTTCCATGCTGTGTGACTATAACTGTAACAACGTCTTAGACATTTCAATTGATTGCAACGTAGTAAGCCTACAGACAAATTTGTTTAAATATACTGATAAACATAATTAACTGTAATCGTGAATAAAGAAAATATGGTCTAGTACAAATGTGCGAAAACGTTTCTTCCATGGAGGGTCAGATTAACAATCCTGTTAAACCGGGTGCCAGTGACGTGAAATACTGTATGTTATTCTCATTCCCCTCAGAGTGCATTAGAGACATTTTGGACTTATTTGCAAATCTTGCAGAATTTTTATTCCAACGAGCTGCTCTGCCAAGAGCTCACTGGTGCCACTATTTCCAATTTGCTCCGTTGCATAGGTCCGAGCTGTAGCAATATTTGGTCGTTATTTGTGACCTTCCGTGAGCCGGAACAGGTTTCATTCTTTCATGGATATGAGAAGCTCTACTTGTTTAATGTTCATTATGGTCAGATATGTCTGATATGTCTTAGATGTTTTGAAATGCTGTCTTAATTTGAGTGCTCTATGATACCGAGTTGCTGGATTAACCTGATTTATTATGGGTCTGAGGTGTTACTGCAGCTTGAGGATTTTTCTGTGCCTGTCGTAATGTCTTAGTGCAATGGAATTTTATGGTCTGAGATGCTTTATCCACTGAAGTGCGTTCTGTAATCTTACCTATTACTTTAATGTTCCGATGTGGTGAAATATTATGAGACAGTTTGTTTCTGTGAGAGTTGTGTTACAGTTCTGTGCTCCTTTACCGATTTAACGATGTTTATTTGTCTGAGGTCTTGTCTTGGTTGTGTTTAAAATACTGCGAGGCTGCATTGGATTATCGTGGAAATTATTTCAAAGCGCTTTTCATCGGATGCTTTCGTGTCCAATATACTGGAGTGTAAGATACTTTATAGTTCCAAGGTGCAATATTGGGTTGGAGTACATTTGTTATCAAGGCTGTTATGTTATTTTCAGATATTTTAAACCGTCTGCGACTTTGTCTCAGATTGCGGTGTTAATCAGTTCTTATTACTTTGAGATATTTGACGGAGATACAGTCTCCGTTTGGCCCTTTATGGGCTGAGATGTGACAATATTTTGAGGAGAGCTTTGTGTCTGAATTTTGTCTCTGATAATTTGAGACGCTCAGTTGATCTGAGGTTCTTTACAAATTTGAGGCACTGGGAGATATTGATGCAATTTATATGTTTGAATCATTCGGTTATTGGGAATTATTTGATGAGTGGGAGGCATTGTGTTACTCTTGTCGTTTTAAGCAGTTCTGCATGGTTAAGATATCAAGTGTCCGCAACGCGGCGCAGCAGTAATTACCATTGCCTCGGCTGCTGTATGGAGTTTGCATGCTCTCCATGTGACCTCGTGGGAAAACGCCCCCCTCCCCTTCCCACTTCCCGTCCGTGCTCCGGTTTCCTCCCAGCTTTCAAAGATCCATATGGTTAATCGATGTCTGTAAAGTGCCGACAGTATAGACGAGTGGTCGGAGAACTAGAGAGCGGTTAATGAGCACGTGATATAGAACTGAATGCAGGGAAATAAGTGAGGCGATGGGATTGCCCTTAGAGCAAGCATAACTTACTGGGCCGAATGCTTTTCTTAAATGTCAATATGAAAGTTATATGAGATATTTTATGCATAAAACAAAAAGAAATCACTAGATTCTAAAAGAACTCAGCCAGTCAAGGTATCTAACTATCCAAAGAGAAACCGGTTGACGTTCCGGGTCAGGGACTCTTCCTCGGAACTGGACATTTTATGGTGCAGTGACCTTTGAAGCGTAATATTTGTTTGTGTTGCATTACTGGTCTGAATGCGGTGTGGATGAATAAAGCGCAAATAAGCACCAAATAAAGCCATTCAGATCAAGAAAAGAACTCAGATTAATGCCGCACATCAGACACTCAATGCCGCCAAGATGATGCAGAATCCAGTTCCATCTGGAGGAAATGCATAGGTCTGGAGCACGGTATTACCAGGTAGTGGTTAATGAGCCTGAGAAATTCTGTATGTTCATAGAGTATAACATACGTGATATGCTGCTTCTGACCCTGGTATTCCTCACGGCTTTTTTTTGGGATTAGTTTGCGATAATTCGTACTTCTGAAATGTTCTGCATTTTAAATTAATTTAATTGACTTAATCGCTTAACTAGTTTGATTATAATATGATTCGGAGGAGATGCAATTATTTGAATTGTTTTGTTCGCTGAAATATAGAAGTTGCTTGAGATATTTTGCAGACTTGACGTGCCCCTTAATTTTGAGATTTTAGTTGGTTTGAGGGCATTGTGCTAGGGGAGGCCGTGAGATATTTGATGTGATTTCTGGGTCTGAGATTTTCCGTTGTTCTGACAAGCTTTATGGCTTTATGGTGATGTGACATTTTTGAGGAGTTTTTTGGGTCTGATGTATAGTATGAATTTGAGGTGCTTTGCCGAGGCACCTGAGGAGTTTTGTTATTTTGGAGTGCTTTATATGTCTTGAGTTCCTGAATTGGTTTCAGCTACTTTAGTCTTCTTAAGTGCTGTGAACAGGCAGTATATTCGTCTGATATTTACCCTGGTTCCGCAAAGCAACATTTGCTTGAATTGGTTTGTGAGTGTAAAATCCTGTATTAGTTGGACACAATTTTCAGATTTATTTGTTTTGTAATTTTGAGAATGTGAAAATAGAGGTTCAGTATCTCTCTGAAGTCCAATTTTATTCTCAGGTCCTCAATGGGCCTGAGGTATTGTATTATTTAGTCGTGCCTTTTCTGTTTGCTGTGTTGTATTCATATGACGAGTTTAGGACATGAAGTCATTCTGAGGTGCCTCAAGGTACAGTATTGTGGTAGAGTTGGTTTAACGGGCCTGAGGTGTTTTAGTATTTTCTGATGTTAAAACTTATGAATTACCTCATTACTTTCATGTGCTTTATGTGTTTTGCTCTTAAAGTTGTGTTGTTCTGATGTGGTCGACAGTTATGAGTTGTTTTATTTTTCCTTGGTGTGCTTTGAAGTCTGAATTTTACTATTTTCTGGCGATTTATTTGTTTGAGTTGCCATATTGGCAGGCACGGTAGCATAGCAGTTAGCGTAACGCTTTACAGCGCCAGCGACGCGGGTTCAAATCCGGCTGCTGTCTGTAAGGAGTTTGTACGTTCTCCCCGTGTCCGTGTGGGCTTCCTCCGGGTGCTCCGGTTTCCTCCCACATTCCAAAGACGCACGGGTTCGGAAGTTGTGGGCATGCTATGTTGGCGCCGGAAGCGTGGCGACACTTGCAGGCTGCCCCCAGAACACTATACAAAGATGCATTTCACTGTGTGTCGACGTACATGTGACTAATAAAGACATGTTATGTTATACTATTCACTGGGATTACTTCGTTATTCTTTGTGAATTTACGCCGCTCTGTTATTTCTCTGGGGTATTTTCTGCCCAATTTGTCGAACCGACTTGCTTTATGAACCTAAGATACAGCGTTAGTTTGAAATGATTTATTCGCATGAGGTCTTCTGATAATTTGAGATGCTTAGTTGGGTTGAGTTGCATAGTGTGTATAAGAAACTACGATAAATTAGTGTGGGTTATGGATCTAGGTCGTTTCATGATTTTCATGAAACTCAAGTATTTGAAATAAAATATTATTTGGGATAGGCCTAAGGTTTTATATTTTTTTAAATGTTTTAATTGTCTGTGCTGCCATGTTATTCTGAGGAACCTCATTCCCCTGAGTGGTTGCATTGTTTTCATGTTTATTGGTGAAGGCTACTCTGTTACTTTTGAGTGCTTTCTGAATCTGAGGTGCTATATTATTTGCATAATTTTAATTTTACTGGAGGAGATGTGCTGCATGGTTTTCAGTCGCCTCTTAGTTCTCATGTATTGCATCATTTTCATACCTTTGTAGGTCTAATCTCATACATATTTCAGTCGTTTAACTGAGCCGATGTGCTGTATTATTTTGTAATGCTTTGTTGTTCTGCGGTGCTGTAGAATGTTGAAGGGGTTAACTGGTCTGTGGTGTCCTATTAGTATGAGTCATTTTCTTATTCGGCAGAGTGTTCCCGGGCTCAGGTAACTTGATATGTTGCTAGATGAAACGTGAGGGAGGCTTGTAATATTAAAAAGGCGAATGCGTTAAAATCGTGGTACAACTGGGCAAGTGAAGGAGAACTATCCAAAAGCAATTGCAAATGGATTGTGGCCCATTGGCAATGAAATACAAAGAGCGGCATTACCTGGACATGAGTTGACAGGAGAGTATCTCTGTAATGACGAGGAGGTCTCCTTGCTTGCACCGGGCCTGTTACTAGTACAGCCACGACGGGAATTAACCTGAGAGAATAGGCATTACGTAAATGGATTATACGGATGGAGAAGCGGGATCGAATTATGGATTTATACGGTTACACAGCACGGAAGCATGTCATTTGGCCCAATTTTCATCCATGCCCAGCGTTACCTACAGTATATGAGCTGTCCCAGTTGCCTTAGTTCGGCCCATATCTCTTTAAACCTTTCCTATCCAAGTTCCTGTCCAAATATCTTTTAAATATTCTAATTTATCCGCATCCACAGATTTCTCTGGCAATTCGTTCCACCCTACACACCACCTTCTCTGTGAAAGAGTTGTCCTTCATGTTCCCTTTAAATCCCTCCAGCCACCCCCCCCCCCCCGCCACTTCCCCTTCACCTTAAATCTATGGCCTCTCTTTTTGGACTCCCACACATTGGGAAACAAAATGTGACCATTCGCCTTATCTATTCCCCTCGTGATTTTATAAACCTCCACAAGGTGACCCCCAGCCTCTTTCGCTCCAGGAAAAAAAACAGCCTATCCAGTCATCCCTAAAATCAAGACCCCAGACCAGGTAACAGCCTTGTCATTCGTTTCTGCGCCCTTTCCAGCTTAATCACATCCTTTCGCTCAGCGACCAAAAGGACACACAATACTCCAAGTGTGGCCTCACCAAGGTCCTGTACAGTTGTAACATGATGTTCCAACTCAGTGGAAGGGGAGAGAGGAGAGGTACAAGATTGGTACCTCAGGCAGTTCCAGACTAGTAAACTAAAAAGGACTAGGGCAGGTAGCAGCGATACGGGAGAGGCAAGGAATAAGAGTCATTGTAAGAACATTCGTTCCTACTAAACAATCTAGCAGTATTAACAAAAAAAATGTTACAATTGTGGGAAACGCGGTCACGTCTCGGGATTGCAATGCACCACGGTCGTAGATATCTGTTCCAAACCTTTTCGAGGACATGTCTCGAATCTCACACAAGAAGGGTCAAACATATCGGGAGGGAAAGAGAAAAGGGGAAGTTATGTAACCAAAGACCTCCACCACAACCGACGACAATGGCAGAGCTGTTATGCTGTGAACAGATGCAGACTGCACTGTTCCTGCTCTGAACAGATGACGATCTGTTCATAGCAGGACTTCGCCATCGTAAGTACTGGTGAAAACCTCATTTACAAGATCCAGGCAGCTGATAAACTCGCACCCTTACTATCTATCAGAGGGTCTTGGTTTCGTTAGTGTTTAGACATCAGAAGTTCCAATAAGTCTTGGTACATTCTTTTATTCATAGCGATTTGTCATCTTCTTTTAAAATAAACTCTCTTTTAAACATAAATGAATACTGGGTTATGTGCTCTGTGATCCCTGACTGATTTTCTCCACGCGAACGATTTCCTGCCAAACTTACAGAACAGATGTAAGAAGAATGACGGAGGAACGAAATGCATACGATATGTCAGAATTAGTTGTTCCTTCACTCTGGATTAAACCGGACCTCCATCAGCCCTGCTCACTGTTCCATGTCTTTATTATTTCATTGCCATTGATATGAAGGGGTTAACTGCACCTATTTATGCAATGACTGTAATTAACGCCAGTCTCCGTGGAGCTTATCTTTGTCATCTGAGTATTTCCCTGTGTTCTTAATAAGGGTTCTTTCCAACCTGTTATCGCAGTGTCAGTGAGAACAGCGTCCCACAGAGATCCCAGGTCTATAGAAGAATAGAGGGCTAAATCAGGGCAGAATACAGCAAGTTGCTGCAGAAATGGAGGGCAATCTGGGAACAACTGGGTATAATGTTACAGAAATGGATTTGATTCTAGGAACAGAATGGGATGTTATAGGAGTGGATTGGAATCTTGGAAACGGAAAGTGGAATGTGAGAGGAACTGTTAGAAACGTCTTCTGGATGTCACAGCATATTTTTGCAGATTATGTTGGGCTGACATTAAACCTACGCGTCGCTTATGCACTCGCGACCATTAAACTGGTTTACTAATCCCATCCTCGTTATTGCTGCTGTTCCGGGTAAGTCTCTGTCCAACTATTAATTCTATACACCGTGTTTCACTGCACTTATTTTCTTGAAGTTGTTTCTGATATGTTCTTTATTCAATAAATCTTTGCAACCATATTGCAGTTACTTTTATTCACTCTCTCCCCGCCGCTACTATGGATGTCTATGTATCGAGTTCTCAGTCCTGCACGTTGTTAACTTTTGTTTTGCATTATTCCTGTTCAATTTCAGTTTCAATATTGGTTAATTCGTAGATTGTCTTCAGTCCAGAAGACTGGTTCTGTCCACTAGCTGTAACCTCTCCTCGAAAATATCTGCGTGAATCAGACTGTTCCATCTCTGCCCTTAGCCGAGTCCCAGCCCCGCATTCTAACCGTAACTTAATCGTTCTGACCGCCATCGACTCGACACCTCCTCTGTCCATCCTTATCATATCTCACTTGCCCGTAAGCCCTCAACCATGCCTTTTATTTTATTCTCGAACATGATTATCCCGTCTAAATTCCCAGTTACAAGGGTGGGGAATCAAGCGTTCCTCCTGGAATCTGCTGCCTTTTATAATCTTTTAATCTTATAATTTTAAAATCTTTTCTCCCCACGGTTTGGTCTGTTTAGTTCCAGCCTGTCTTGGCCGTCTCACCTCCTTCCGAAATTTATTACAGCTGCTGAGACCGTGGGTCTCGATGAAGAACCAAACCTAGTATATGCATTTACCCTTGAGTCATTCAGCTGCACTGCTGGTACTATACTGTACAACTTTGCCCGACTCCAACTTCAGCAGGCAGCAGAACATTCCAGCAGAAAATGCAATTATCCTTTGACTGCCCATGTTGATGATGGTCCCTTACAAAATTCCAACGACAACAATCCCCCCTCCACCGCAGATTTTGGCCCTTGAATACCTATTCGAGAAAGCCACAACGGAAGATGAAGTGCCCACGCTTATTCCAATGATCAGACAATGGTTATAGTGCTTCAGTGCCCTGCGTCAATTCGACTTCTCCATCTAATATACCTGCATATTACGAAGCTGGATTAGTAGCTTTCTCTGACGAGTTGCCTACGTATTCCTCACTATTTTTAACCAATATTTTAAATATTTGCTTGCGACAAATACTATTCTGCAGATTCTGTCACATGGTCATACAACCAAAATATCCGCCTGCTAGTCCAGCGGTCCCTCTATCGAAGCAAATATTCTGTTTCCCACCCACTACATGCTCACGTTACCC
Source organism: Pristis pectinata (assembly GCF_009764475.1). Classification (NCBI taxonomy): domain Eukaryota; kingdom Metazoa; phylum Chordata; class Chondrichthyes; order Rhinopristiformes; family Pristidae; genus Pristis; species Pristis pectinata. The sequence goes on from NC_067424.1 coordinate 39,352,117, forward strand.
TCAGGTCCGATGATATCTTACCAGTTACATCCAGTTAAGCAATTCTCCCACTTCAGCGTCCCTCCGTTTAGTTATCGCTCGTTCCCCAGCCCAACCTGACCGTAGGAATCGTAAGCACTGCCCCCAACTCTCCGTCCTGGGGAGGTCGACCTGATGCCGCTGCCCAGTCGGTAGGAGGACACGCCTTGGACCTATAGCGACATACACTCCTAGGAATCATATTTCATTGTTTTCTTCAGGTCCTTCACAATTCCTCTTTTAGTTTGTCTGCCCAACGCCGGGACCAGCCACGCCGAAGTAGAACAATACATTGCGTAGAACCAACACGTGATCTCACACACATTCAATGGGTGTATTTCAACATTTTAAGCCACAATCGCAGAATCTTTGATACCAACTCTTCGAATCGGGGGCAATATCTATGTCGACCTGCACCTTATTGAGGTTTTGTTGGTGGGTAACGTGCTGTTGACCCTCTACTGTAACCCCTTGAGCGTAAAATATTCCTGGTGTTACAGATTAAGTTACTATTGGTGAATGTCCCTCTACGATAGAGCACAGTGGTGTGTTTGTGTGTGTGTGTGTGTGGCGTGATGACGACAACAGAAGATAAGGAAGTAATGACGTTTTTTGGAGCACATAGTCGGATTCAGTCAGAGGAGAGAGAAGAAAGAGAGAGAGAGAGAGACCTGCCTGCTGGTCTCTGTATCGATGGATGAAAAACAGTAATTGTGTCTGTCACTACAATCCACGTATGGATTTTTGGAGTAATCCAGTGGAGTCCACTTTGTTGTTAGCCTGTAGAAGGAAACAGGTATTTGTGTGGACGGCCACGATTCGAGTGCCTTTCGGGGTGGCAGATGCCTCGGAACAAAGCCGTGGAGTAGTCACCGCTGAGTAGACACCGAGGTGTGGTATCGGTTCCATCGTGGAACATTTGGATTTCGTAATTTCTCTCTATTTCCTCTCTACGTCTTGTCTTCAGTCAACGGTGGTTTTGCAGAAGCCTTTGTTCACGTTTCACCTTACGGCTTGCTGAACTGAACTTTGAGAACTATTCCTTTACTTGGAGTTTGGGGAATTTGCCACACACACACTCCGAGTTTAGTTTTTGGGGTTGATGTTCAAGATCTAATATTTTTACATCTAACGTTCTAACGTTTTTACTTTTATTTTTCTTATTATCATAAGTAGTTATTAATAAAATAGTTTTTAACACTTATACGTGACTCGGTGTGTTTCTTTTGTTGCTGGTACGTGACACTGGAGGGGCTGAATGGTAAACCAACACTGAATGACAATTTGACCGTCAGATACAGGTTCGGGCGAGTGAACGTACAGTTGAGATCCCTTTGTGTAAAGACAGCCTAAATCGCGGTGCGTCAGTATTTTCAATTTCCTTGGTATACAACCTGGGAGAAATGGTGAGAGGACGCGATATTTTCAAGGTGGACCCTTCGCTTTGGCTTTCTTTGCCGGCGTCTTTGTGCTTGGTATCGATCTCCTCGGGACATGATGCATAACGTCCCTGCCGGGAGCAGCCTGACATGTTCAGCCGCATTAGTATGTCGGGCCCTTTAGGGGGTGCCTTGCGGGACGTTAAGGGCGCTGCACACGCGGAATCGGCGGTCCCTGTCAGGACCCGTCGCACTCAATGGAGGGATCAAACTGTTGACAACGGTCCCGTCACCGGGACGTGGTAAGGCTCATCATCACATGGACCGTCAAGGTTTGATGCTGTCACGGAGCTGTTCTTAATCATTGCGGACCAGGCCTTTCACCGGGCTGGGTCGTTGGATCGGGCATTACGTCAGGAGGAAGGATATTAAGTGGGTCTGGTCGTGGAGTTAGGATGACTAATAATGGTGCTAATTGGGTAGGAAATGCGGACTTCAACAAACGGCCACGAACTCACGTGTCCACCTGTAGTTACCTGAAGGTGCCTCCAGCTGGAGTTCAGATGTGCCTGCTGGGCCCTCTTGGGTAGAATCTATTTGCACGCAGCGAGCCCCATCTTTATCCAAACCCCACTTTGGCATTAAATTCTTTTGTTTCTCTTCAAGGGAACTGAGCCTTCGGCGCCTCTTTCCTCTGTGCCTGAATTGCTCCTTGAACTATGCCCCGTGCTAGCCCCGAACGGTTCCTTTCGTTATTCCCTTGTGTACCTGCAAGATCCAGCGCTGGCCTCAAGCCCGCGCTGCTCTCCCGTCCCGAGCTTCTGGCCAGGGCGCTCTCCCGCTCAAGGGCCGGTGTCTGTGACGTTCCCTGGAGAGTTACGGTGAACTCTGGACTCACAGAAGGTGACGCTTAATCTCGTCTATTCTGAGCTTTCTCGGTCGAAGAAGTCGTGCGAAAACCGATTCTTTGGATACTTAAATGAATTATACCGTATCAGACATACAGATTCTTTGTAACTCCAGCTACCGAGTCAGCATCAAGCCGTTTACTCTGCAGTGATAGCCCTGCTCACACAAGTACCATGCAGCCCAACTGCGGCAACTGTGGCGGTAGATTTAGAAGGCATCATGGTTCGTCAAATTTCTGGTCCTCCCATCTTTTACATTCTCCTAATACCCCCTTGCTCTCAGTTCTCCTAGGAACTACATCTAGTTCCACAATTTCCCCCAGTTCACCCTCTTACCGTTCCGGAAACCTGGCACTTTGACCTAACTTTCGGCCAGTTCCATCAAATCATTTTGTGGCTCTGTGTGAAAATTTGTTCGATCCACATCGCCCTGTGCTTGAAGTGAGTTGCGAACTTTGCCTCCAACAGAAACCTCCATCATAGCTGCAGGATTTTGGGGTCACGGTCAGGTCCCTGGCCCGTTTCTGCAAATACAGTCGTAGGGTGACAGGTACTGATCAAGAGAAGGGATGTGGTCTGATCTTCCCACGATAACCAAGGGCGACTAGGTACTTACTAGGAGCAAATCCTTAGCTGATTCCCCCATACTTACTCTGGGTCGCTTGATAATAATTAGATAAAGATCCTATGTAATTATCAATTACATGAATCTGATATATTAACCTGCCGCTTCTCGCATGTTATTTGATCCCAAAGTTAACAATATTTTCGATTTACTGGTTGATTTATTTGAATGATATTCCGGCAGATAAATCCCGTGCCAGCTTCAATATTTTTTCTACATCTCTCTATACAAGAACACTTTTTACAAACTTCATTTATTTCCCAGTGGATCTGACAACTTTCTTCCAAGTCCGACGTGTAATTTCCTTGTTTATCTTGTCTCTTCACAGTGAATATAGTGACGATTGTGATCCTGTAGCAGGGAAAATGCGGTCTTTCCAAAGGTGTCACTCGCTACCTGGTAGCCATGGCAGCGTCAGATCTACTGGTGGTTTTCTTCGACCTGTTACTGAGACAGATTCCGATTGCATATCGGGATCATTTCGTTTTCCTGCGCTCCATCCGGGTCTGTAACATCCACGCCGTGGTTCTTCACACAGCCACCGACTGCTCTGTCTGGTTCACCGTCACTTTCATCTTTGATCGATTTGTGGCCATTTGTTGCCAGAAGCTGAAAACTAGATATTGCACCGAGAGAACGGCGGCTGTGGTTCTGGGGTCGGTGAGTGGGCTGAGCTTTATAAAGAACATTTCCTGGTATTTTATGCTCACTGCTGAATATTCTCTTGCCTATGCCCGCTGGGTTTGCATGCCAAGAGCCAGGCTTGTGGAATCACGGGTCTGGGGAGCGATTGAACTCCTTCATTACATCTTCACCCCTGTGCTCCCATTTATACTGGTTCTGCTACTCAATGCTCTAACCATCAGGCACGTTTTAGTGGCCAGCAGAGCCCGCAGGAGGCTCCGGGGTACCAGCAGTGGGGAAAATGCCACAGACCCAGAGATGGAGAGTCGCAGGAAATCTCTCATTTTACTATTGGTCATCTCAGGCAATTTCATCCTGTTATGGACACTCTTTACGGTGTTCTATCTGTGGAACCGACTGCGGGTTTTGAATTCTGTGCCTATGTTTCCACCTAGGTCTATGCAAGAACTGTGCTTCATGCTGCAGCTCCTGAGCTGCTGCACGAACACTGCTCTTTACGCCGTGACCCAGACTAAGTTCAGGGAACAACTGAAGGATGCCGTAAGATCTCCCTTCACTCTATTTGCCAAATGCACCCATTGCTGAGAGGCGCTGAGAAATCGCCATTACTGCCCGCCTGACCCGCTTCCCTTTCATCCACTCTGACTCTGACTCTCGGGGCTTCCTTGCCACACCAGTCACCAGGGTTTGATGACTCAGTTCTCTCACTCTGACCCACTCAGATTCCGTGCGTTCCACCAGCCCCCTGGGGGCAATCTGTTTGCGCCACTAAAGCGCCGTGCTGTCCTCCCGACTGCACGGGTTCACCGATCATCTCCATCACTCTACCCCACTGTAAATTACCGTAAAAGGATTGATCAGCTCAGGCTGACAAAGCGCCTCTCCCCCATCCCCTTTCGCAATCAGTTTAATAAAATATCTTAGACAAGTAAGAGTCTTGCAAATAACTGCGTCTCAGAACAAGAGCCTCCGTCAAACTAATGAATTTGTTCTTTTTCAAAGTATCCTTTACCTGTGGCCGCCCACTGAGTCGATCAACCTCATTGGTGTGCAGCTTGCTGTCACACATCATTACCCCAACCTTTCTTTCCAATACAAATTACTGTGAACCATAATTGCCTTTTGTGTCTGAATGTAGAATTGGCATGAACCATTGTTAAAGCCTTTACCTCTCTTCAGCACAGAATGTTATCTTGCATTGGACTGTAAAATATTAACTACTTTTAATTGTAATATATACCCCAAGTCATCTAATTTAATTTCACCACCTAAAAAGGTTCCCGTCTTCTCTCCTTACTTCCTAATTGCTTTTTTTTGTACTGATTCTTCTGATTTCTTTATTCAGTAATGGTAATATTCATCCTCTCATTAATTTTATTTTAAGTAGTATGTTCCTCTTTAATTTTGTTTGTAAATTGGAAAAATAAAGCCGGTAGTCTACAGCACCAACAGAATTTAACACATCCAAAAAACAAACGATTCTCTTTTATTTAATACAGTCCGCACCTCCATAATATCTTAAAAATAGTAGGAAGTATTTCTGGCTAAAACTCATCGTTTATATGAAACTACAATGCAGGTTATTGTGAATTATGTTTCAGAATTGTGTTTATGATTCTAAATATGGATTAACGTGCTGCAATAAAATCCTGTTTCAATGACAGTAATTTGTTCTGTTTTATTAATCCTTTGCGATTCAAGTACTTGACGACTAAGAAGGCAAGAGAGTTGATAGTTCGAGGAGAAAAGCACAGTAAAATGCAAGCATGAAAATGTTCTATTCAGTTGGCAAGGTGCGCACAACATTTCCTTACATGCAGTCGTCTTGTGAACTGCTGCTGATCTTCAAAATCTGGAGTAAAACAAAGCCCTTGTCGGCAACTGCTGTAAACATAGAAATCATCGCATCAATGTACCTTGCATTTTATCATTTGTCACCTTGTTAGTTTCACTTTATGGAACTCTTCGCTTCTGTGGATTGATGTCCATTTATGGCTATTTCAAACTATAAAGCTTTCCATTGAACGTGGTTAAAACTGGCTTCGTCAGCATCACCAAAACAGCGCATTTTGGTATCATCTGCAAATTCCTTAAGCATCTACCTTACATTGAAATCCGAGTCATTAAGATTTACTACGAAATGCTGCAGATCACTACAGTGCACTGCGGAACCCAAAACACAAAACTCTTATAAGAACAATGCCCTCTTGTTTTAGTTAGATCTGCTATGGGCAGAGTACCGACACTATCTATGCTCATAATTTATATCCGTATATCAGTAGCTCCAGCAGCATTCTCCTTTCCAAGGAAATATACCACTATCTCTCCAGGCTCTCCTCATACCAGGGAGTATCCTGGTGAATCTTTTCTGCACCTTCTCCAATGCAACCAGACCTTCCTATAGTGCAGCGACTAGAACTGTACTCCAGCTATGGCCTGGCTGATGGTTCATAAAGGTGTAGCATAACCTTCCTACTCCTATATTGTATTCCCCAGTTAATGAAAGCAAGTGTTCTATATACCTTCTCCACTGTCACATTTACCTGTGCTTCTACTTTCAGGGATCCTTGGACTAGAACACCGAGTCCTGACTGGTCTTTATTGTGTATGAGGTCTCCTTTTCAGTTCCCTCAAAGTGCATCACCTCGTACTTATAAAAATTAAATTCAATCTGCCATCTGGTTACTGATAAGTATCATCCTGTAGCCTAGTCTATCCTCCTCGCTATTAACAACACTACTGATGCTCCTTTCATCCTCAAACATTAATCGTGCCTTCGACATTCATATCAAAATTGTTAATGTGCAAAACGAACATTCAGGGTCCCCGCAGTGTCCCGCGTGGTACCACACTAATAAATATCAACCTGTAGTTTAGGAATATCCTTTTCACTATCAGTAAGGTCGGCAACTTTCATGCCTTCTGCTCAACTTCTGGTCTACTTCCTCAGGATGCTAAAGAAATTTGGTTTGTCCCCATTGACTTTCACCAACTTTTACCGATGCACCATAGAAAGCATCCTATCTGGATGTATCACAGCTTGGTATGGCAACTGCTCTGCCCAGGACTACAATAAACTGAGAAGAGTTGTGGACACAGCCTAGCGCATCACGGACACCAGCCTCCTCTCCTTGGACTCTGTCTTTACCTCTCGTTGTCTTGGTGAAGCAGTCAGCATAATCAAAGACCCCACCCACCCGGGTCATTCTCTCTTCTCTCCTCTTCCATCGGGTAGAAGATACAGGAGCCTGTGGGCACGTACCACCAGACTTAAGGACAGCTTCTACCCCACTGTGATAAGACTATTGAACTGTTCCCTTATACAATCAGATGGACTATGACCTCACGATCCACCTTGTTGTGACCTTGCACCATATTGCACTGCACTTTCTCTGTAGCTGTGATACTTTACTCTGTACTGTTACTGTTTTTACCTGTACTACATCAATGCACTCTGTACTAACTCAATGTAACTGCATTATGTAATAAATTGACCTGTACGATCGGTTTGTAAGACAAGCTTTTCACTGTACCTTGGTACAAGTGACAATAATAAACCAATACCAAAACCAATACCAATACCAACTGCAAGTAACTTCACAAAGCAATCCAGAATTTCAGAAATATAAAAGACAGAGAAAGTAAACTCCACCTCACCTACCTGGCTCCATCTGTCCCTTTGTACTTGTCTGCTTCCACCTATTACCCTACTGCTTCTGGCTCCCAACTCCAGCCTTCCCCTCCTCCATCTGGCTCCATAAGCCGTCACCCCTCAACCTATCCTGGGTCCACCTATTATCTGTTGGCTCCTGTCTCAACCCCTCTCCTCCTTATACTGGCCATCATCTCTCTCCATTCTCAACTCCGATACAGGACCTTGACCCGAAACGTCGACAGTTACTCCTCCCCACATAAACTGCTAGACCCGCTGAGTTCTTTCAGCAGTTCGTTTTCTTTTCTCTGCGCCAAAGTAAACGAGCCGATGAGCACGAAGACGAAAACGTCTTCACATCCGTAAGTCACACAAGTCCAAAGAATTACATTACTCTGAAGTGCTCTATCAATTTCAATTGGTCCAATATTTTTAGTATGATTTATTTGTCTAAGATGATACTATGTTCGACTATGTTAAAGCTTGAGCTGTTATCTTATGCGGGAACTTCCTAAGTCTAAAGCTTGATATGATTTTCAGATGTTTTAGTGGCGTGAAGCACGACGCGATTTTCAGATGCCTTGTCCCCGTGGAATTATATCCTTGGTTAGAGCAAATTATGAACTCCCATTGCTGGATTAGCTTCAGATAGGTTATGATTCAGGACAGTGTCTTTTATATTGAGATGCTTGATTGGTCCGTGACTTTTAATAAGTATGACAGGCGATGCAACTTCAAGGAGATAGAAGCTGCAGAGATTTTAAATTACTTTGAGTTAAAAGGGACTTGAGGGTCCACTTCTTCACACAGAAGGTGGTTGGTATGTGGAATAAGCTGACAGAGGAAGCTGTAGAGCCCGGCAGATTTGCAACATTTAAAAGACATTTAGACAGAATACATTGATAGGAAAGGTTTAGAGGGATATGTGCCCAAAGCGGTCAAATGGGACTAGCTCACATAGACAACTTGGTCAGCACAGACGAGTTCGGCCGAAGGGACGTTTTTCGTGTTACTTAACTCAATGACTCTGTGAATCTATAATCTATGAGTTGTCTTTTCGGCCCGAGGGGATTCCTCGGTTCGGAGTGCGGTATTATTGCAGGGTCTTCTGTATCTATGGTGCACTGTTGTTGCACAATGCTCTATGGCTGAAATGCTTATTGGTTTTCAGTAGTTTACTGGTATTGGCGTATTATTGCTTTGAGGTATCTTCTGGATTTTTTTTGTTTCAAGTTGTGGCGATAAACTTGTCTACGTTGTTGTATGATGGTTGTTACGTTCTGGGCCAAGAACAGAATTATTGCGAAGAGTATCAATTTTCTGAGGCGTTGAATTATTTTGAGTTTCTTTCCGTGGTTGTGACAGTGCATAGCGTCGATGTAATTTAAGCGGATGAAAACTTTTTGTTCATGTTTCCTGTCGAGTTTCCTTCCCCTCCTTCCCTGTTGTGACGAAGGGTCTTCGACCTGAAACGTTAACTGCTTTTCTCTTCCCAGAGCCAGAGCCTGACCTGCTGATCATTTACAACATTTTCTTTTGTTATTTTAGATTTTAAGCGTCTGCAGTTCTTTTTTGATGTTCCCCCTTGGATCTTCTTTCAAGTCATAACATTGATACCAATGAAACACCTCAATGTAATTAAATACCTTACATGCATGGAACACCTGTGAGTTGAATCCCTCAGAACCAGAAATGTTCTTCAGAATTATACAGCACATCAGCTCCATTCAGTCACTCAAAATGTCATAGCATCTCATACCCCAAAGCAGCCGAGACAAAAATAAAAAGAACAGAACATTTTAAAATGGTACCATAGCTCACTTTTTTTACGAACCTCGGGCATAGAGCAACTGAACCAGTACTGTTGTTCTTCCTCTCCCCCTCATCGATCAGACCAGTGAAGAAACAGTTAAAATAAAATAGATACTATACGAATGACAAACAAAATATAACGCCAGAGACAATAGAGTATGAGAATAAGTCAGAAAATAATATAAATTGACACTGAGAACTTCTGCAGGTACACGAAAGGAAACGGGTGGCTGAAGCAAACCTTGATTCCTCAGGTGCCGAGACTGGGGGTCGACTAATGGAAAAGAGAGAAGTGGCAGATGTTCCAAATAGTTATTTTCGATCGTTTTTCAGAGGTAGAAGCATCAAATAATCTCCACAGGAAAAGTTTGGTGTGTAACATTCTTGCCCCTTTTCAGCACAGTGCCCACGTCTACAATAAGACATGAGATTACAATAAAAATATGTCTCAGGGTGAGTAATACGATGATAATCATTGGCAAACAATTTTTGGACAAGAGGGTGGGTGGTAATGTGGTCTTCGAGGAGGATGCAAAGGTATTTCCAGGTGATACACGGAGGATAAATGAATGGACAATGTCAAAGTGGGTGGTATACAAAAGGGAATATTGTGAAGCCATCCACGTTATCATAAAACTAAATAATCTGTTTTAAAGCGGGATTAAACGGTGTCGGTGTTCAAAGAAACTTGGTATCCATTTTATCAGCAAAGCTGCTGATCGGCTTGACTCTCTTGATTCCAGAAGATTCATAATTGATCTCATTGAAATGTACAATAGTCTTCTAGGGTTTGTTAGAAGTGATGAAGAGTTAGAGCTTTACCGAACTCTGTTCCTAGGCAAATAATTGCAGTTTCAAAATGACTGGATTGTCATTCAAAAAGGTGAGAACATTGCAGTTTCAATGAGATGAGGCGAGCCCTTGGAAATCTCTATGGAAGACATGCGTAAATAGGATAGAGTCGGTAGATTTTAAAGATATTACAGGAATCAAGGAATATGCAATTAGTTCAGGGAAGTGGCGCTTAAGTAAAGTGTCAGGCGTGATATTACTGAATGGTAGCAAGAATGCCTCTTTTCCTTATATCTTTTGCTTCCCTTTAAGGTTGCCTGCCTTGGTTTCTGCAGAGCGTCATGCTGATCTACTGTGTTTCGTGGCTAGTATTAATGACGTGAGTTTAAATGTGAAGTGCATGGTTACGTCGTCTGCAAATGGTCAATATTATTGATGGTGAGGAACACAGTCTTAGCCTGCATCAAAGAACGGGGTAGTTGGTCGAAAAAGTTCCAAATGAACATCAATCAGAAGAAGTTTTGTGTTCGAGAACAAATAATGTCAATTGATATACGATGAATTGTCATAAATCGTCAAAGGGTTAATTAGAAATCTGGAGTCTTGGAGTGTACATCTTAAATATATAGGCACCGCCTCCTGTAATGTATCTTGTTGCCTGTGTTCACACGACTGGTGGCCGAAGCATTTTTCTCTGTTCTTTCCTCGAATTTTCAACAACACATCATTTTGCTTTCGTAAAGTATCCCGGAGTTGAGAAAACCGCGGTTTATGTATTGATTTTGTGTGGACCTTTTAGCTCAGCAGAAGTTATTCTATTTTCGACAGTGGTTTCATCTTTATGTTTTCATCATGGTGGCCAAACACTCTGAGCAGGAAAGAAATAAAAAGACCTCGAAAAGAATAAGTTTAATTGCATTAACCCACATTTGTATTCAGATGACTGCCGGCAAATCCTGTGCCATGGTTTGTAATAACTTAGGAACATTCGCGTTTCATGCAAATCAGATGTTACTTGCACGCGTGTTCCACTCCTGTCAACCCATATGGAAGTATTGACTGCAGGACATGAAAGAAGACGTATTTGTTGGAAATGTTACATTTCGATAGCAGTGCAAACTCCAGATTTGTTTTTTTTTTCTATTCATTGATTAACAATATATTGAACGCTTGCAACATCTGTTTGTGTTTGTTGAATAAAGTTAACCAGAGAAAAGATGTAATGAACCTACAAACTATTCAGAGATAATGATATCAAAAAGGAAGAAGTTTCAAATGATGAATCATAAATTGCTAGCCTTGGAGGTGTATTTTGTCATTGTCAGTTTAATGTTTCTAACATTGGATATTGTGTATTTCAAGACAAGATTTTATTTATTCTACATAACAGGAGTACTCTTGAACAATTTTATCAGGCCATATTCGTTCTGGAACACAACGAAAATCATGAGTCATTATTCACCACATTTTCCCTAAGAAACCTTTGTTCCTGTGGTGATATTTGATGGCAATCCCAATGAAAACCAAGCTGCTTACCAATTTACAAACTAGCCAGATTATTTGTATTCTGTTCAAAGGAATTTTGAATAATCTCTGCAGGTAACACCTTACTTTATGGAGGTCAACAGAGGGATTTTCCAGGATAAACGAGAAAATATTTGCCTGCGTTTGCTGAATGAGAAGAAAATATGTTCCATTCTTTATATCTGCTGAACCAAAATATTGTAGTCGTGCGAATTAACCAACCAATACAAATATTAATACCCCGCCCAACAGGCAGAGACACAGAGATACCCACAAACCAGCCTATGGAAGTTGCAATTTCTACGTCAAATTATTTCTGTTTAGACGGTGGTAGCAACGACTCTTGGTCTGTTCTGATTGTTTGAAAGCTTTAGTTGGTAAGGATCCTGCTATGCAGATATATTTTCTGCTGTGAATGATTATTTCAGCACTTAGATGGGAGTCTTCCTGTTTCAGGTCCGTTTGCGGTGCCTTTTAATTAAGTTGTATGTCCCGCTACATTGGATTAATATCCTCAATCGAGAAGTGTTTGCTGGAGAGTTGTTACAAGTTTGGATTTGAGCTGCTGCAAGACATCTCCGTTTTTTTTACGGGTAACTGCGACTGTCCTTGTCTGACTGCGTTATGGAATCAAGAAATTGTACTGAAGTGTTTTGCTTTGAGTCTGAGGTCTGGGTATATTTATTCGTCAGTGTTTTGCGATGCTGTCATCTCTTGAGATGCCTATCAGTGCGTATTTTTAGCTGTTCTATGGTTCACTAATGCACTTAAGTTTGTACTAAGGTATCCTTGCTTCTCTTCTCTAATTTACTTTCCATGAATACCAGCATAATGCTTGCCTCCTAAATTACTTTTGTAGCTGCATGTTCGCTCCCAATGATTGATGAACAGAAATACTCAATTTCCTTTTTACCTCAATGTTTCCCATCCTACTGCAATGAAAGTTATCCGCAACCTTCTTGCTTTCCGACTGCAAATAACTTGATGATTATCCACGGTGTACAATACCGGCCGTGTGTTTATCTTACTCACGTCATCTATGTCATTCACATTGAAAACATATTTTCTTCCGTTTCATTCGCAATTTCATCCAGATTACCGTTGTAAAAAAGATCCATCACTCTTATTCTCTATTTCCTGAACTTCAGGCATCTTTCAATCCATGCTAACACATTACTCTCAAAACTATGCACTGTCATTTTGCACAATAACTCTTTTATGTTGGACTTTACCAAAGTTTTTTTTCAATTGAAAATTAAGTTCCACCATTTTTTTGTCATCAATTCTTCCATTTACGCTGTACAAAAAAGAAAGTTACCCAACAGGTATGTCAAACACAATTCCCACTCCAGAGATGCATGCTGTCTTTGGATAACCCCGATGACATTTTCAGCTGCTTTTGGTTCGAAGATGTTGTATAATGTTAGGGTGCAAGGACCTAATCTGTTACATTATTCCAGCAGCTTTCTCTGTCCGATGGGTTATATTGTTCTGAGGTCGTTCATTTTACTGAGCTGTTGGAGGATTTGGTGGTGCCTTGTGGTCGTGTCTGCTGCATTTAATTGAAATACCTTTGAGCTTCAGCTTTGGGATTAAGTTATGACCTGCACAGTTATTTTGAAGTGCTTTATTTAGCTGAGTCCATCGCGGGGTATGTCATGGTGCGATGCTTTAAGGTGATATTGCGATTTAAGCACTTATGTTACTTTGCGAAGCTTTTTATGTTTATATTATTTTGAAGTGCTTACAGGTCTGGGATGTAGTTTTAAGAACTTGGATGCTACGTTTACTTGAGACAATTTCAGTATGAATTACTGCATCAGCTGGAGATAATGAGACGTTGATGTTTTGAAAAGCTTTACATGTCTAAGGCTGATTCCCTCTATGGGTCTGATTTTAGCTGATTTAGTATATTGAGATGATGATCCAACTTCAAACGATTTACAGATTATTTTGAGTTTATCCATGCGTTTAAACAGCATGTGCGCAAATTTCTGGTGATTCGGACAAAGGGAGGCAAGTCTGTCTGGAAAACACCGCAGATACTACGGCTTCTCTCAGCCCCGAGTATATTTTCCAATTAGATGGAAGGGAACTTCCACCACAATCTTCAGCTGCTCCCTGAACTTCCTCTGGGTCACGGCATAAAGAGCAGTGTTTGTGCAGCAGCTCATGAGCTGTAGCATGAAGCCCAGTTCCCGCACAGAATAAGGCGGAAGCTCAGACACAGACCGTATAAACCACCATATGCGGTTCCACAGACAAAAAACAGTAAACATTGCCCATAACAGGATGAAATTTCCCGAGACGACCAGCAATAAAATGAGGGATTTCCTGCGGTTCTCCATCTCAGGATCTCTTGGACTGTCTCTGCTGCTCTGACCTCGGAGTTTCATGCGGGCTCTGCTGGCCACTAAAACGTGTCTGATGGTTAAAGCGTTGAGCAGTAGAACCAGGCCAAATGGGATTGCAGGGGTGAGGAGGTAATGAAGTAGTTCGATTGCTCCCCAGACGGCTGAGAGCAGAACACCATCCCTTGCAAAACAAAACCATGGATCATTAGTGAGAATATACTCGCCAGTGAGCATAAAATACCAGGTGATGTTCTTTAAACAGCTCATCACAATCACCGTCCCCAGAACCACGGCCGCCGTTCTCTCGGTGCAATAATTCATTTTCAGCTTCTGGCAACAGATGGCCACAAACCGATCAAAGGTAAAGGTGACAGTGAACCAGACAGAACAGTCCGTAGCTGTATAAAGCAGCACTGCGTGTATATTACACACGCGGTATGACCTCAGGAATCCAACCTGTATCCGATAAGAAATCGGAATCTGCCTCATTATCAGGTCGAGAAAAACACTCAATAAATCTGCCGCTGCCATGGCCATCAGGTAGCGAGTGACTCCTTTCGAGAGACCGCACTTTCCCAGTGATAGAATCACAATCGTCGCCAGGTTCGCTGTGGGGATAGAAGTAAACCGAGACATTATCTATCAAGTTGGCAGAAAATTTAGTAAATTTACTGGGAACTAAATAAGAATTGAAAACGGTTTCCCGGATCCGGATATGTAACTAAAATATACTACGTGGGACAGAGGATATCACTGAAAACTAGAATTCAAGGAAATCAAAAAACAAGCCGTGAGTAATGTCATCTTCGGAATTAAATATCTCATAAGAAGCATCAAGTTGAGAGAAAAGATAAACAACATTGGGCAATTGCTTACATGCTCAAGTAAAAAAAAAAGTACACTGGGTGGCAGCAAATATTAACGCCCGCATGAGGTTCATCCATGTTCCTTTTTCCAGCTCACTGTTCATTATCTCAGGTCAGAGAGGGGGCCACTCTGCTGATTCCTTCTCCTGGATATTTCCTAGAGAATCTCAGGAAGTGTGGGGGATTCCGCAATTGCTCCTGATGTTGATTGGGACATCTGGAAGATTTCTATAACCAACTATTCTTCTGAAAATCTGGTTAGTGCGGAGGAATCAGCCCAATTCTCGCTTCCCATATTAACAGTGCGCTCTGGCTTACTTCGATACCATTCACACAGGTTCCTGTTCTACGTCACTATCAAGTGATTCTGGCCAAGATTGAGAAATCAAGCGAGGTTTCTGCTCCTGTGAATTAAAAGTTACCCTCAGTCAATGCGGTGAAATCAGACCACTTTCCTGCAGCTGATCAGTACACATCTATGATGAGTTGCTGTGGCAGAATTAGCCCAGGTCCCCTTTCCGAACACTTTCCCAATTATTGTGGGTGGATTATCCTGGATTCCTGCTCCTGAGAATTACCAATTGGGCGTGGAATCTGTTAAGGAATTAGTCCAGATTTTTGTTACTAATATTAACCCACTTCTCGTGGAATACTGTGGCATATCAGCCAGGGTTCCGACCAATTGTCATGACTCATTAATGCATGGCTAGTTTGGGCGAAATGTTCTATGTTGCTCCCTTGATCATGATGAAATTACGCTGGGTTGTTGCTGGGTATCAGGTCATGTTATTACCGCCCATCAGTACCTTGGTAATTTTGGGCTGATCAGAAGAGCTCCTTTCACCTGGTACTTACCCCGTAACCAATGGATAGAGTGCGAATGACAGCCCAGTTTCCTGAATCTGCTTATAGGACAGAAACCACGAGCTTCTTTGTTGTAACACCCGACCTTCCTTTTCCATTATCCAAATGCATAGATTTAGTGTAAGGAAATTACCTCCGCCTACTGCTGATTATCATGTTCGTGTCAGCTTCAAGAATGCTCCCAGGCTTGTGTTCCTGACACTGGGTTTTTGTGGGGAATCAGCCGATGATCCTGCTCCTGAACGTCATATTTATGGAGCAAACAGCGCATGTTCATTTTCTTGATCATTAACCACTGGCCGTGAGCTAGTGTGTGGTAGAAGCCACGACTTTGACTGTGAACTAAGTTTATTGAGGGGGAAGTCAGCCGAGATGCTTCCGCCTGTTCATTAGCCAGTCACTGGAGGTAGGAGTAGTGGAATCTCCAGCCACTTGTCCAAGCATGTGCATTGAGGAGTAACACTGAGTGGAAGTACGAATCATCACAGGCTCATACTGCTAACTATTAACTAGTTACTTTGTTTTTCTGAGGGGTTTCAGATGAGTTTGCTTTTCGTTGATAATTAGCTGCCGGTGCTGGTTTGTAAGTGTTGGGGGTACGGAAAAGTAGTTATTGCAATGGATCCCTGGATAAAGTAATATTGCAAAGGACCAGAGAAACTGATCACCCCCTCCGTCTTGGCAAAAGCTAGAAATGGGAAAAGAACACAATATACAGATTAAATAATAGAAAACTCTCAGTGCCTTCAGGTGAACTCTCTGTCAGCCACAGACATATGGGAGCTGGTGAAGTATGAAGTGCATTTTCTTTGTCAAGCACGTTGGTAGAATGGTGGAGACTGCAGTCTTACAGGGAGTCTGAAATTAATTTAATCGCAGCCTTCCAAAGAAAACTGGATAAAGAGATTACGTGAAAAGAATAGTGGAATGGGGTTTCACGAAGTTCTCCTTGACGGATGTCCATTTCAATGCTGTGCCGTTCTGGTTGTCTATGATTCCTACTTCCTTTATTCTATCAATTTTCAAAGCGTTTTGGTTAAATCCATTTATTTTATCAGTGCATCATATTGACGGTACCAAGACTGACGTGCATCCGGACGGGGTCTGCTTCTTAATCAATAACTTTCGGTGGTCGGACTTGACGGTCCTGGCGAGCTCCTGCTCACCCAGCCTGGAATATCTAACAATGAAGTGTCGACCATTCTATCTGCCAAGGGAGTTCGCTTCAGCTATCCTGATGACAGTCTACATCCCACCACAGACGGACATGAAGCCTGCACTCAATGAGCTATACTCCGTGGTCAACAACCTTGAGACAGGATACCCTGAGGCCCTCTTCACCATCGCAGGGGATTTCAATCAGGCCAACCTCAAGAGTGTGTTACCAAAATACTACCAGCACATCTCCTGCTCCACCAGGGGCGCCAACACCCTTGACCACTGCTGTACAACCATCAAAGATGCCTTCCGAGCCACCTCTCGTCCTCACTTTGGAAAATCAGACCACCAGGCTGTGCTCCTTCTCCTTGCATACAAACAGAAACTGAAATGGGAGGATCCGGTACGGAGAGTCGTGCAGTGCTGGTCTGAGGAAGCAGATGAGCTCCTACGTGACTGCTTTGAGACAGTGGACAGGTCCATGTTCAAAAAATCAGTTGCCAGCCTTGATGAGTATGCCACCACCATCACAGACTTTATCAGCAGCTGTGTGGAGGACTGTATACCAAAGAAGACAATCCGGGTGTTCCCAAACAGGAAACCATGGATGAACCGGGAGACCCACTCCCTACTGAAGGCGAGGACCGCTGCACACAAATCTGGTAATCCTGATCTGTACACGAAATCGAGGTATGACCTTCGGAAAGCTATCAGGGATGCCAAGAGGCAATATCGACTCAAAATAGAGTCCCTGACCAGCCGTCAGTTATGGCAGGGCTTACATGCCATAACAGGCTACAAGACGAAGTCGGGCTGCATAGCTAACAACAGCGCATCTCTTCCTGATGAACTTAACGCATTCTATGTGCGTTTTGAACAAAAGGGAAGTGGATTGTCACCATCCACCCTGACAGCCACCAACGCAGCTCAACCTGTGATCACAGGGGAGGACGTAAGATTAGTCTTGCGGAGAGTGAACACGAGGAAAACCTCTGGCCCAGATGGTGTCCCGAGCCGTGTGCTCAGGTCTTCTGCTGATCTGCTGGCAGAGGTATTTGTGGACATATTCGACCTCTCCCTGCTTCAATCTCAGGTTTCCTTCTGTTTTCAGAATACCACTATCATTCCGGTAAGCAAGCTAACATGCCTCAATGACTACCGACCAGTGGCTCTGACATCCACCATCATGAAGTGGTTTGAGAGGTTGGTCATGGCATGCATCAACTCCAGCCTACCAGACAACCTGGATCCATTACAATTCGCCTATCACCGAAACAGGTCTACAGCGGATGCCATCTCCCTGGCCCTACACTCAACTCTGGAGCAACTGGACAGTAAAGACGCAGACGTTAGACTATTGTTCATTGAATACAGCTCTGCCTTCAATACAATAATCCCAAGCAAGCTTGTCACCAAACTCCGAGACCTAGGACTCAACACCTCCCTCTGTAACTCTATCCTTGACTTTCTAACAAACAGACCGTAATCAGTGAGGATAGGCAGAAATACCTCCAGCACGATTATTCTCAACTCTGGTGCCCCACAAGACTGCGTCCTCAGCCCTCCACTCTACTCCTATACACTCATGACTGTGTGGTCAGATTCTGCTCTAACTCCATCTACAACTTTGCAGATGATACCACCGTTGTAGGCCGTATCTCAAACAGCGATGAGTCAGAGTGCAGGAAGGAGATAGGGAGCCTAGTGGAATGGTGTCATGAGAACAACCTTTCCCTCAATGTCAACAAAACAAAAGAGCTGGTCATTAACTTCAGGAAAAGGGACTGTGTACATGCACCTGTCTACATTAATGGTGTTAAGGTCGAGGGGGTTGATAGCTTCAAGTTCCTGGGAGTGAACATCACCAACAGCCTGTCCTGTTCAAATCACCTAGATGCCACGGCCAAGAAACCTCACCAGTGCCTCTACTTCCTCAGGAGGCTAAAGAAATTTGGTTTGTCCTCTTTGACTCTCACCGAATTTTACCGATGCGCCATAAAAAGCATCCTATCTGGATGTATCACGGTTTCGTACAGCAACTGCTCTGCCCAGGACCGCAAGAAACTGCAGAGAGTTGTGGACACAGCCCAGCGCATCACAGACAGAAGCCTCCCCTCCATGGACTCGGTCTTTACTTCTCGTTGTCTTGGTGTAGCAGCCAGCATAATCAAAGACCCCACCAACCCGGGACATTCTCTCTTCTCTCCTCTTCCATCGGGTAGAAGTTACAAGACCCTGAGGACACGTACCACCAGACTTAAGGACAGCATCTCACCCACTGTGATAAGACTATTGAACGGTTCCCTTATGCAATAAGATAGACTATGACCTCATGATCTACCTTGTTGTGAGCTTGCACCCGTATTGCACTGCACAATTACCCTGTAGCTGTGACACTTTACTCTATACTGTTATTGTTTTTATCTGTACTACATGAATGCACTCTGTGCTAATTCAATGTAACTGCACCGTGTAATGAATTGACCTGTACGATCGGTTTGTAAGACAAGCTTTTCAGTGTACCTCGCTAAAAGTGACAATAATAAACCAATACCAATACCGAATAAATGGACAATAATTCTGTGATTGGCTAACAGATAGAAGGCAGATAATACATCTGGTCAAAAAAGTGAAGCCTTTCTAAAGTCTAGAGCAGAGAGGGCTATTCTGTCCAAACTTTCCTTATTCGGTTAACCCACTATACCTGGGACAGGCTTCGTGAAAATTAACGTTGATTTCTTTGCAATGACAGACGTCGGCGACGAATGTACTTCGGGCATTTGGAGGGAATGATTCCCATGAGGTGGTATTTTTCACACGAATGCACTTAACTGATGGGCTTCATGGGCTTTCTGTGCATTGTACCATAGCACCACTTTTTAACAGCGAGTGAGAGACAGAATTCTTTAAATGAAAATTCAGAAACACAGAAAAATGAGAACATTTCCAGCTCTGGATTAAAAGGTAGGAAAGGGATTTGTTAACAAGAATGAGAATATTAACATTGAGATGTTGCCGGCCAGAGAACCTATACGTGAGCATAAGAGTAACAGGTGAACCAGCCACAATGAGGTTGGATACAGGCAATATATTGCACAAAAAGTTCTTGTTCCTGGAGCATCAAATTCCTCAGGATCGTTGAAATAATAACGTTTGAAGGTAAAAACGAACACGGGTGGGTATTTCAATAGCAGCTGGGCTGATGTCGGAGTGGAATAAAGTTGCATAAAGTCGAATAAGCTTGCAATACAGTTAGAAACAGTTAAGAACTGCATTACGGTTAGAAACGGATTAACGAACTAATACCCAGTGTTACCGACATGCCAGGAACTACTATCAAGGAGGATCCGAGAGGAAATAACAAGAACAGAAATACAGTTGAGGACAGTTTATGGAATCAGTAGTCGGACAGAGAGGCTTACCAGGGACAGCCAGAATAGCGAGGATGGGATAGTAGATTTGTGAAATGGTCACGAGAGCCGCCCATATCCTCAGGTCCAATGTCATCCAATCATCAGTTAAGAAAATAAGGTAAGTTGCCCAGAAAACAGTCTTCCCCATTCCTGAGATATCCCACTCCCGCAGTCTCTTCTCTCTCTCTGTGGAGCTTCTGATATCTGTCTGACGAATGCACTGCTCTCACTGACACTGCGATTACTTGCTGACGGGGGGAAATATTAATAGGGGAAGGAAGCCCATTGTCGTCAACGTCTGGCTCCATGGAGGCTGACGTCACTTGCATCAAATGAACAAGCTGATTCTGTTGATCCTTTTATACAGTTACGGGAGCAGAGAGCTGTCAGGAGGATTGGCCGAGACGGGGACACTTACCCAGTGGTTGAGTTCTCGTACCGCTTGAGAATCCATTGACGCTCCACAGAGCAGCACGATCAGAACCCTGCTAAAATAAACATATTGAAAACATATCAAGTGCCACATATAAAAAAATCATTGCAAATAATGTGGTATAAGATACTGAATGAAGTACAATACAAAACCCGATAGAATTTAATCCAATATTTACATCCGTGATTGCAGTAATTGCTGGTAATTGTGTAATTTTCACAGGATAGGTGTCCAGAAAGAAGTATTCGTGCAAATATACGTACATTTCGGGATTTCATTTTCAGTTTACAGTCCATTCAAAAAGTTCAGCTGGTGAGTTTTTCATACTTCATCAGCTGCGGATTGCTGCTCAACGCATGAGCACTTACTGTGCGTGCATTAAACATTTCAGCATGTCACAGATAAATACACTTGTTTACAGAGCGTCCGTGCATGTGCGTCAGAGATTTCGGAGGGTCAGGGATACATGTAACTGTTTCCAGTGTGTCTGTGCGTTGCATCAGGGCTTTCAGGGTTCATGGACAAATTCCCATGTGTTTATTCCAGACGGTTCACAGGGCCGGGCTTTTTAATTTTATGAGTTGTATACTTAGTATAATAATGTCAGCAGGATATTTTGAGTAACAGCCTGTCCATCAAAAAGTGTAGAGAAAGTTAGCCCTAACGTGCGCTATTATCGTCCAGCGGGCTCGAGGAAAGTGCAGGATGTGGTGAAACTCCGGCTAAGGGCGAGGTGGATACCCGAGACTCACAGGTTCAAACGAAAGCGTTTTCAGATCGTCCAAGCCTTTGGCTGATATTGGGTATGACCTGCTTGTTATAACTGTTCGGGTGCGAGTGGGCACTGGACGGGGATTACAACATGGGTAAAGGTCCTTTAAAATCTTTCAACAGCTCCTCATAGGCAGTTGAAACTCCAGTTAGATAAGAACAAATCTACGGTTCCCACGAATAAGTAGGGTCCAACGGGCAGGTACAGCTCGGATTGATTAAAGAGAGTATATGCATAGCCCCGGCGGTCATCCCCAGACTGATAGCGAAGGGTTAGACTAAAAAAAATACTCTGCCTATTGACATCAAAACGTTCCATGCTCGAGATAGTATTAGGTGATTGATCGGTGGATTTGGGGCACTTATACTCAACCAGCGCGCAAGTTGTTGCAGTTCAGTCTGCTGTGGGCTGGGGATGAAAGAAATTGGAGTGAAAATCGGAAGCTGCTTTCCAAAACAAAATTCACAAGTAGAGGAAAAGAAGAGTAATTTTAAGTTTTGGAAGGAATAGAAAAATCGCACCATATTACAATGTTTGTAAAGTTGTACAGGAGGACAGTTGGGGCTAGCAAAGGATACCGGATGGTCTCTGGAGTGAAGCTGATAATTCTTTAGGAAAAAGTGGGCTGTTTTTATTCCCTCGAGTAAACTCCATTCCCACCCCGTTTTGTGCCGCTGAATCATCTGGAGCTGTCTGGTTGGAAAGTTTGCGAAGGCCTAGACCGAGACGCTTCCACCAACCGAAGTTCCAGCTGAAGATCAGGACAGGAACGGTGTATTTACATCAGTGCTACTGTCATCTTACTTCCAAACTTGCTGACAACACTGAAGGAACTCATCCAGCCCATGGATTATACGGCCAGACCGCAGCGCCCTTTTCATTTCCCCTGTAACCGATTCTCCACTTAATCCCGATTACGGAATAGCCGAGGCTGTCGGTTTTCGGCAACTATTGCACTTTCAGCGAAGTATGAAAAACATGCGTTGTTTCTGAGGTGTCTCTGAACCTCACTAACGAACATACGGCGGGTTGGACCTTATTGCCGGTGAATTCATCGGGACTACCGCGCAGCGCGTTATGCTCCCAAATTCTACGCCCTTCATTTCTGGACAGATCCACTTCGCCATCCTACACCACCAGAGAGAGAGAGAGAGAGAGGTGAGATCGAGGCGTACCCGAGTCTTCGCTCGATCTCGGAAACATTTTCAGATTCTGAGGCATGTTCGCCTCCAGTCAGAGTGCTCCTCCGCCACAGACAACGTGCCGCATATACATCGCAGAAGGCGGAGAAGTGTGTTGCACTCCACCAAGGCTGGTGTCCGAAGCTTCCGGCACTTCCCTCATAGTGGGTGTCCAGATCGACCGAGTCAACCTCCGATCTGATGGAATTGCTCATCGCACCAAGATTCCGAATGCCTACTCGTGAGCTGGTTCCGCACAATCTAGACATTTTCTAAAACAAAATCCTTCTTCCCACCTCTGTTCCGTTCTCACAAAGAAAAGGCATTTACTAAACGGACTGTAATTGTAATCCCTCCAAGTCCTTGCCCTTGTCTGGCGTACGGAGGTGTGTTGGCTGTCTGTTCTGAGGCCTGAGCTGAGATTTTCCTTTCCCTTTTCACGTGGAGGGTGGTGAATCTTTAAAATTATCTGTCCAGGCGCACTGTGGATATTTCAATCACTGAGTTTATTCGAGACAGAAACTAAGGGAATCGAGTCAGGCAGTAGTGAACGGAAGTAGCTCTGTGGTAGAGCCTACTTCTGCTCCTATTTCCTGTTTTGATTTGTGCGGGGAAGAACCCAGTAACCGTACCTCCAGAGTAACTTCAGAGGGATCGTAGCTGAGCTGCGATTGTTCATCTTCAGTTTTAATGGGGAATATCAGACAGAGTAAATAGCACTGAGGTCTTCACAACAATGGATGAACAGCAACGAGTTAGCAAAACTGCCGCATGATGTCAGGGACAGTTCAGAAGAAATGGAAACTTTTACGCCTTTCAATGCAGCTTGTAGGGCAGTGGAAGGGCAGTCGATCAGAACTATCAAGCGGGAGTTTGACAGCAATACGAGGGAGAGAGAGAGAGTTATTTTCCGAAATACGGCGTACAAGCGGGGATTGGGACAGAGGAAATACATCTGTTCGTATCCAGCATCATCTCGATGTGTTGAATGGTCTCAATCTGCGCAGTAATTCGTCTGTCCCTTCAAGTACTCCCAGGGAAGGCTCGGCATAGTGTAGGTGTAGAGTAAATATCCCATAAGGACAGTCAATCAAGTACCTCCAGAGACAGAGGAAGGTTCCTTTTGCGCTAAACACTGAATTTAAAAGAAGGCGTCAGACTGAAGGTGGAGGACAGTGAAAGGAGAGTGAAAGCAAAATAAAAAATCTCAGATATGTCACAGCAAGGCACTGACAAATCTAATTCCTGTCCTGGTGGAAAAGGTTCTAATCGTAATCTGATACATACTTTATCCTCTACCAGGGAAGGAAGATCTCTCTTTGCCTGATGCAGTTTCTGAAGTGTATGTTCGCAAGGTAATGTCCATGTCAACGTTCGCTTCTTCCACCCTTTGATGATTTGATTTCTATACAATTCCGCGTTCTTCCGGTGCCCCCATGCCACCAGTACAAAAGCTTTGAAAATCTTTTGATAATGTTTCAAGAGATATGGATTTATTTATGTAGGCACATTATGGGTTGTTTGGTCAGCCCAGTACAAGAGAGACTGCAACATGTCATGGCAGAGTTGAAAGCCTTGGCCACAATCCACAAGTCCACAATTCCACAAAAAATAAGGATAAATTCATAGTTGATTGAAGTTATAATCACATAAATAAATGGTGGTGAGGGAGGATGTGTAAAGGCAAGTGTTACACCTCCGGCGGTTTGAAGAGGAAATGCCAGGGGCAAGGAGGAGTGGATGGGGATGGATGAGCGGTTCAGGGAGTTACATAGGGACTGGTCCTTGCGGAAGGTGGAAAGGCATAGGGAGGAGATGATATAGCTGGTGGAGGGATCTCGTTGCAGCTGGCGGAAATAAGGAAAGATGATATGTTGAATGCGGAGGCAAATAGGGTGAAAGGTGAGGACTATGGAAACCATTTCTGTTCGGTCTGGAGGGAGGTGGCTGAGAACAGCAGTACGAGAAACAGAGGAGATGAGAGAGCGAGCTCCATGCACAACAGCAGAAGGGAGAAAATACACTTCCTGAGGGAGGGAATTTCAGATACTCTGGAATGGAAGGGCTCGTCTTGAGAGTAGAAGCGGCGGATTTGGATAAACTAGGAGAAATGGATGACATCCTTACAAGAAACAGGGTGGGAGGAGGTGTAGTCTAGCTGTGGAAGTGTGTGGATTTATAGCAAATATCAGGGGATAGGTTGTCTCCTAATATGGAGACTGAGAGATCTAGAAACCGGAAGCGTCCGAAATGGTCAAAGTGAATTTTAATTGCTTGTTGCTACTCCAGCCCTGTCTCTATAATCTCTCTCCTCCCCCGCCCCCACACCCCTCTCTATCATTGTAACTCCTAGTGACCCCTATACCCCTCCCTATCCCTGTACCCCTCTCTGGTCCCTACACTCCTCCCTTCAAACCCTTCAGTATCTCTGTAACTCCCCTCCAGTCCATACACCTCTCCATATCTCTAGAACCCTCTCTAGCCCCTACACCCCTCCCTATCTCTGTAACCCCTTCTGGTCCCTTCAGGAAATAGTTATATCAAGTGGGAGGAGGTTTTGAGTCTATTGAAGAGTATTACGTGGATATTTAGCCGATGAGGGATTGGCAAACTGAAACAAAATTTTATCGGACCCAGACAGTGGCTCTCAGCAACCGTGTCACTGTTATATGCTTGATGGATGCTGATCTTGTTACTGAACTTGATTGCTTAGTAATTTCCCAAGTGAGGCTAGTGATGTGCCAATAAATGAATGTTGATTGCAAGTTAGCCCAGCATCTAATAATATGCGTCCCAGTAAATTGAACACAAACACGTCACGCAATTCTCTAATTTTCATTCCTTACTTGACTGAGCAGCCGCTGTGTTTAATGACTAGAACTTTTTTAAACAAAGACGTGCAATCCCCCATGATATTAACATATTTAGCACCGAAATCAAATTGACAACGTTTTAGTAAACTGCAAATTATAGTCGTAATCTCACCAAACATCTAGAGAATTTCATAAAAACACCTTTACTCCGAAACTGAAATCATATTGCAACGAAGGCAAAGTACTATTTGCCAGCCTGATCACTTACTGCATCTGCATCTTGGCGGTTCATTGACTCCTGGACAAGAACACCAAGGGTCATTTGAAAAGTTGTTCAATTATCAAGTTCACCACCATTATAATATATGGTTTCCTGTTTGGTGTATCAACGTGAATTACACCATTATATGCCATTTCCAATGTTCTTGAGCACTCACCCGGCAGTCTCTATCCCCTCATGCCCTTCCGCAACGCCTTCCTACTTGCATTCCCACTGATTTTTATACCATCAGCAAATCTGGAAGCATGGCATTTGGGCGCCAGCCAACTCTTTGATATGGAGAGCAAATACCTAGAGTACGAGCACCGATCCAAACAGCAAACTGCTAATTGCAGTCTGCCAAACTGCGAAATATGAATTTATTCCCACTTTATATCCATGGATGAATTTCCAGTCCTTGACGGGACATGAACCCAATTCTTTTCCTTCTTACTTTGTTTGCAAAGCTCCTTTGTGGCACCTCGTTGAAAAGCATCTGAAAATCCAAATTTACCACATCCAATGCTTCCCCCTCATTTAAACCACGTGTTACGTGCTCAATTGAGCTCTGAAGGTGAGCCAAACATTTGTTTTCCTCCATAAATCCACACAAACTTCACTGGCATCTTTTTAAGGTGTTCCGTTATTATAACTTTCGTAATAGATCCTAACACATTCCCTTCTTTTGGTTAACAAATCGGTTGTTCCGTTTTTTCTGCTTTACTTCTCAATAGTGAAACCCTCTTTCCAAACCGCTCTTCCATCAGCCTGACTCACATCATCCACTTTCTCTGTATGTGTCCGGTATACTATGCGACGTAACCTGCAATCTCACTGTGTGTTTGACTTCAGATGAACCGCAGGCACTTGTTTGTTTTCGCCCTGTTTTGCCTTGTTCTATTTTCCCTCACACTGTCTCCAGCGCTGTTATCCCTCATCCTATGTACGAAAGCACGGCCACGTCTCCGACATGTACTGTGTATGCACTCTAATCTTGCTACCTCCTTAATATCGCCCATAAGTTTTCGATTTCATCTCTGATTTCCCCTTTCTTGATATTTCTTCCCGATCTGTCATCCACCTCACTTACACAGAAATTGCATGTGTAGGTACATTTCTGAACTTGTTTGTGGTGTAATCATCCGTTTTCTAAATTCACATCCTCATATTTCCAAGTTCTAAACAGTCAAATACCTTACTATATTCATCTACACAATCACAGTCCCCCCTTAGGTATTAATTCATTGAAATTTACCTCTTGGTGGATTACTGTCGTGTTGAAGACGACTTCAACACCAGAAGTACAAGCCGAATTTTCACTGTAACCACCAGGTAAGCCATTACTTTCTCGTGCGTAGTTACTTCCTACCAGTGGCACAATGCTACCAATCATGTCAAAAATCAACATCATTCTTATTGTCACCTCTATTCCCAATATAACACTTTATCATATCCCCTGTCATGGGTCTATGTACCAAGACCATGGTTAAGAATGAATCATTTCTAAATTGCTGCCTATCGTAGGTAACAGGATCATAGTAAGTTTTATAATGATTCTCCGTCCAAGCTCAGTTCACCAAAAATCTCGAGAAATCATGAAGATATTAGAAATAGCCCACCACCCTTTGTGTCTGGGGGAAGTAAAGAATAGAATCTCATACCTTGTGATGTTCAAGGGATGAGCTAACTTAGGATGCTGCAAACTTTTATTTCTCCTTCTGAAGGCGAGACGCTAGCCCTAAACAATTCGAACTGTCTCTAACTTCTAATTTACATATTAAATGATGTAGTTAGAAGAAACAAAACAGCGTTCTGAAATATGAAACACCATCACTCAGTCAATGACAAAACTCTGAAGAAACTCAATGAAATTTCTTACACACATCCAGCCCTGGGAAATGGATTGTGTAAGTGGCGGATACACTTCAAACCTCTGGAAACGTAATTTACATCACCAAGGCTCCCTCTGACATTTCTGATGGACACAATGAGTCCCTAGAAACAGTTATATAGTATCGCTGTCAGAAATCCCGCTTGCATGGTCGGAATGCAATTTAGAAAACCAAACACCGACGAACCCTTGATATCTCTGTTCCAGAACAACGGATTCTCCTTAAGTAGCAACAGTCATCCGTCACCCTTTGAAATCTCTGACACACAAATCTGGACCTTTTAAGCTGTGGTATTTACGCATCTCCTGCGACATCGCCGATACACAGCAGCGGCCTATTTTTAAACGGTGATATTTTTCCGGGATCTTTGAAACTCCGATACAAACATATGTGGTCACATGCATCATTGGAATTCATCCGTGATTCTGAGAAGTCCATGGAACACTCCAAGAGTAAATTTAAATACTGGCATTAGCCCCAATCTCTCTGAGTCCTCTAATGAACTTCCACAGTTGCTTTAAATGGTGGTATTTTTCAATGAGGATTTGAATTTTCATACGTGTTCGTGACCCTCGAAAAGTGTTCATCCATATTCATGGAATCTTCTTTATCAGGTCACGCATGGCATCTGAAAAATCGAATGTGCGCTCATGGACGTTT
Organism: Pristis pectinata; assembly: GCF_009764475.1. NCBI lineage: Eukaryota > Metazoa > Chordata > Chondrichthyes > Rhinopristiformes > Pristidae > Pristis > Pristis pectinata. The sequence continues at coordinate 39,380,137 of NC_067424.1, forward strand.
AAGCAGTAGTACTTTCCCTTAACACTGAAACAACCAAACCACCCATTGTACGTAAAATCCTGGAGTTATTTCTTCAACATTAATACGCAAACTGCGGAGATAAAAAAAAGAACAACTATCCAAACTTCCTATTCAAAGGTGCTGGACCGATCGCAGTACAGGGTGTAAACGAAAAAAAGAAAATCCTGGAGTATATGATTGGAAACACAAAAACGTTCTTTTGAATTCCTGTTCTGTGATAGTACCAACAATGCAACAGTTCATTGCCTTGATAACACAATGGAACTGGTGTGGCTGTGTCTGTCCTCAACAGGCCTCTGCAAGTGTAAACACAGGAGAAAATTTGTTACTGGCATTTCGACTGCTGATAAACCTAACCGATTCCTTTCATCAAAGGATCCAATTGTGATAATAGGTTCCCTTACGACAATAATTGGTCGTGATGGGAGACATGGTACAATCAATAGGCCGTGTTCTGCAAATCAAGTTGTTGAAAGAGTGCGTACGGTACGGGTTAATGACTCTTAGAGTTTATAATTCTTTGGTATTTTGAATCAAAGGAACACCTTACGACATATAAAATGCAATAATTGCATTTGTATCTTGATATGTGATGTTTTGTCGATTCAAAATACTTTTTTGAAGAAATTGTAAGTTTTGACGCTCCGCGGACATTATTAAATTCTCCCAACCGGGCTGGTTCAGGACAAATTGGAAGGATAGTTCGGAGAAATTGCCAACACTTGTGTAAATGCCGAACTCCATTAACGATGCAGACGGTTTACATGTTGTTCCATCCCTCCGGATACAAAGGGGTTAACGCAAACTGTTCATTGTACAATTAAAGCCAGTCTCCATGGAGCCTGATTACGTCACCCAGGGATACCTACTCTATTTTAAGGGTGTGTATATATCGATGAAATATCGCACATTCAGAGAGAGAGAGACAGCAGTTCTTTTAAGCACTGATCAAGACAAGCGGCTCCGCGGAGAGAGTGAAAAGTCGGAATGTGAGAAGTAGAGGAGAATGTTGCAGAAATGGATTGGAATCTGGTGACAGGAGAGTGGGCTGCTAGAGCAACAGATAAGAATATGAGAAAAGAAGAGCGTGCTGTTAGAGGGATTAACCTGGATTTGATAACAGCAGAGTGGGATGTTATGGAATTGGAGAGGAACATCTTCGAAGTGTATCACTATATTCTTGCACATTATTATTGGCTGACGTTGGATCTTCGAATGTATTACGTACTCCGTGCCGTTGAACTGATTTACTATCGCATCCTCGCTGTTGTTGCAGTTCCTGGTAAGTATCTCTGTTCAAATTATTATTATATAAATCATTATGATCTGTACTTCTCCACTCGTTATTTATCCTCCTTCTTGATATTGTTCTTCGAGACATGCCTCTAACTCCATGTATTAATTCGGTAAGAATATTGGTCACTGGGAAACGATCAGCAGCAATAATTATAGGCAGATATTCTGCCACACACCGTTATCGCGTCACACCAAGAGGGACGGATACATATAGGCACAGGAACTTTGCTGACTCCTCGTCTTAATCTGGGGAGATGGTGCAATGGTCAGGAGCATGAACATGGGCCACATCGCTCATTGTCACTGCGTAATGACCTGCAGAATGTGTCTTGGTTCATTTCCCTGTGCTGAACAACTATTAAGGTGTAATGATCAGGTGGATGATGTTGGTCTTATTCCCTACACCAACCCAGTAGATCTGGGTCATGATCAGGAAGAGTTTTGTTCTCCCAAACTAGCCCAGGATAACTGGTCGATGATTAGGAGATATAACCTGGCTATTTGTAATCCGGCTCCGTACGCTGGGTAAATTCAGGAGTGGAACCGGGGAAAAATACACAATGCAAAGCTTTGGTCGCTGGATAATGAGCAGGCAATATAACATGTGTCTATTCCCACAATCTAGCCCAAGTTATGGAGTAAAGTCAAGAGCAGGAGAAAGCACAGACTCCCCCATACAAACCCACTGTTGCATGGGGATGATCAGGAGCAGGAAGGTTCACTGATACAGCACACAAGTACAAGGCCATTAGGTTTGATTCATAGCACGAAAATTGAGTTAGTCCTCCACACTATCGCTTTGGTAGCTTGGTAATGACTAAGCCCAGGGAAGTGGTATGAAAGCCTTATATTAAACCAGTGTCATAAGAAAGTTCCCTAATTTTCTCTAAGTGATTTGTTGTTAATAATGAAGAATTAGGACATGGTCCACCCACCCCTTCCCCCTCCCACACACAGGCTGGCTATTGTCCCTCGATCATGGTCAGAAGCAATACCTTGACCAACTCAATTTACCCCAATAAACGGGAGTCACTTCAAGTGGATCCGTAGTAAGTAACTAGACCCATTCTTCCACAGTAGTCCTCGGTCGGTATAAGGAACATAGGCTGATTCCCGACACAGTGCAGAAGCAACAGCTAACACCACGACACTAATCCAGAACCACTGGGCAATGAACAAAAGCTCGGAATCTGGGCTGATCTTCAATCGATTCAAAGACAGTTAGAAATTTTAGGAACAGAAACCTGCACTTATGACCATATGATAAAGCAGGATGGGTGAATAAAGGTCAGGAATACGGATCCTTTGGCGTTTGTAGCCTAGGATGACTGCGAATAATGAGAAGCAGGAATGTGGGCTTGTGTCCCGAAATGAACTGGTTAATGATCACGAACAGAAACTTTGAAGATTTCATCATTCGTTCCCAAGGCATCAGAAGTAATGATCGGGAACAGTATCTGGGTAGATCGCCCTCCTTAACCTAGGACAGTCAGGTTTTGATCACTCGCGGTATCTTGGACAGATAACCCGATAAAATCGCGAGAAGAAAAAAAAACAATTCTGAATAGCCACACAGACGCATGGTGAAGAAACTCCACCTGAACTGTGGGCGAATCGATAATTATCAGGAGGACGAATCTGACGTAATTGCTCCAAATTAATCGGCAGCAGGAACATGAGCTAATTAAAATTCCTTAATCCGGAATCATTGGTAATCATCCGTATCTGGAATTTGGGCTGATTCCCCCATATACTCGCAAAGTCAATGACAGTTCCATGCCATCACCTTAATCTTAAGTCATTTGGCCTTTCATATTCGCTGCATTATTTCAGCAGCTCTTTTTCTTACTGAAACGGAAAGAGTTATCCAATCATCAGCGGCCATTATTTGGTACCTTAACGGGCAACTTCTCCATAGTTATTTTTTTCCCGCGCGTAATTTTATTTTCGACTTGATGGTTGATTTCATTGACCGATGATCCCAGTCTCGAACAGATGCTCTCTTTCTCGGGCACAGTATTGTTCGCCCTTCTTTACAGAAAGGAACGTTTTCAGATCTCGTTTAGTTTTCACTGACTGTACTTTCTTTCTTCCCATCCCGATGCACTATTTCCCCTCCACACAGTAAACTTAGCGACGATTGTCATCCTCTCCCGCGGAAAGTGTGGTCTCCCCAGAGGTGTCACTCGCTACCTGGTGGCCATGGCAGTGGCGGATCTACTATGCGTTTTCCTGGATCTAATATTCAGGCAGATTCCAATTGCTTATCAGGGACAATTTATTTTCCTTCCGTCGATCCCTGTGTGTAATATCCACGCCGTCCTGCTTTACGCAGCCACTGACTGTTCTGTCTGGTTCACCGTCACTTTCACTTTTGATCGATTTGTGGCCATTTCCTGCCAGAAGCTGAAAACTGGATATTGCATCGAGAGAACGGCGGCTGTGGTTCTGGGGACAGTGACTGTGCTGAGCTGCTTAAAAAACATTATTTGGTATTTTATGCTCACAGGTGACTACATCCTACTCAATAACCCTTGGTTTTGTTGGGAACGAAATGGTGTTCGTTTTTCATCAGAGTGGGGAGTAATCGAACTCCTTCATTACCTTCTCACCCCTCTGGTCCCATTTGTCCTGATACTGCTGCTCAATGCTTTAACCATCAGACACGTTTTAGTGGCCAGTAGAGCCCGCAGGAGACTCCGGGGTCTCAGCAATGGGGAATATCCCAGGGACCCGGAGATGGAGAGTCGCAGAAAGTCGCTCATTTTGCTATTAGTCATATCGGGCAATTTTATCGTGTTATGGGCGTTATTTACTGTGAATTTTGTGTGGGCCCGAATGTGGTTTCTGCTGGATTCGTCTGTGTCTCCGCCTCCACCTTGGTCTGTCCAAGAACTGGGCTTCATGATGCAGCTCCTGAGCTGCTGCACAAACACGGCTCTTTACGCCGTGACCCAGACTAAGTTCAGGGAGCAGCTGAAGGATATGCTGACATCTCCCCTCAGTCTAATAAAAATACACCCAACGTTGAGGGAATCTGAGGAACCCGCTTCACTCCTTCTCTGATCCCAAACATTTTGCGCACATCTACTGAGATTATCAGCGTTTCTAGTTTGACATGGACTCTGTCCGCAAAACTAGGCGATCATTTTGCCGCTCACATGCGCTCTAACCGCAATGGCAACCGAGACCTCCCTGCTACATATTGTTTTAACTCTCCTTTCCGCTCCCACACCAACCTATTGCTACAAAATTCAAACTGGAAAAGCAGCATTTAGTATTCCGCTTGGTTTGCTTTCAACTCGAAGATAAGAACATTGAATTGTCCAATTTCAAATAAACCCTGGGTTCTCCTCTCACATAAACAGCCGTTTCCACGTTGTTTTCATTTCTCTTGGTTCATCCTGACCACCCTCTCCCCACCACCTGTCTCCATCTGTCCATCAATCCCTCTCTGTTTTCACAGATCACCTACCAAACTCTGTGCGATCTCTCCCTACTAGGTTCCATCCGACCACCATCCGCTCCCCATCTGGTTCCACCTGTCACTTTCCAGCTTCCTTCCCAGCCTCTCGTACTACTATATACTGGCAATCATTCTTCTTTCGGATCCAGGGTCTGGATCCGAAACAGCGCCTGACACGTTTTGCCTCCACAGATGCTGCTTGACCCGCTGAGCGTCCTGTTTTGTTACTTGTTCAGACGCTTCACCATTTTTGCCATGAGTGTTCGGTGCTGGCACGTCGTCTCCCAAGTGCTCTGCTCAGCACCCTCACTGTGGCCCAATGAGATTCCGCGTGATCCTGGTGACTGTTCCCAAACATGTACACTGTTTCATCCACCTAGTCCGTCCTAAATAAATCCCACGCCGTTTTATTTCTCGAAATATATAGGAAATTGACACCTGATCAGTTACCACTTCACAGCTTTAAATGTTCTCAGAACGATTAAGCCTCACACACGACACAACACAGGAAGTACAACTACTACGTTCCACATCGTAATCAGTATAGGAAGGAATCGTTATCAAATAAAGCACTTTAAAACACTGAGCCATCTCAGAACTATAAACTATTTGAACATAACATGAAAAAGAGTTTCAGCGTAACTGAAACATATATGGCATTTCAGAATCTCAAGCTAATACCACAACTCCCAGTCATAAATGTGACTTCGCAGGCCCACTCTGCGGGTTGAAGCAAAACAGCAATTCCTACATAGAAAACATCTCAAAATAACTCAGAGTTTCAAACGTAGCAAGCATTAGAAATGAAGAGAGGAAACAATCCCACAATCAACAGAATGGGAAGAGGACCGTCCTGCTTTGGATGCCGGTAACCAGAAACAAAGACAGGCCATACTGGAAGCATCAACCTAGCCGCAGCGCATTGCTGGGAGAGGAACCGAAAATGCTTGTGAAAGTCAGAGGGGAAAAAAGACAAAGGTGCTCTCATTCGCAGAGAGGGAGAGATGGAAGGAACGGAGGGAGTGTTTATAATAGAGCAGCGACCAATGCAGATTACTTTTAAGAAAATCAACAGCTGGAAACAGAAGAGTAAAAGGACACAATTGAAAAGGAACAAAACAGGTACAGTCACATCTCTGGAGATAAAATGGGGCGCTACCTGAAATTGTTATAATCAATTTAACGCCCGCTGTCCGTAACGTAACCGAACGAACAAGAGGTACTGTTAAAAGAGCTAAAGTTTAGTTTACTTGCACTGATAGAAGTGGAATTGCTGGAGAATTGAAGCTTGGTGTGAAAGATGATCTGAAAAGTTGTCTCTAAATAATAGTTTTTCAGAACGATGAAGCTCCCCAAAATTAAAGGAAGTATCACGTCCGATCGCACCTCACGGAGAAGATAACCCTTTTTACGTTCAAGTTTTCTATTGGATTTTAATGGCATTCATTGAGAAAAAAAATAAACGCAGTAGCTTTAAAATAAGACTTCTAAGAACTCAGTTTATGGCATACTGGTTGCGAGTATTCAACACTTTATTTACTGAAGTTGCTTTCAGGTTTAAATCGTGTTTTGTCTTCAATTGATTAACGCATTAGCTTTTTAAATACGGAGGAACAATTAAAACTGATACAATGCTATGCTTAGAAACGAACGTCACCAGTAAATTTCGGGAGATATAAAAATATAACAGATTCATGTTAAGAAATAAACATTTGGGATCATTTCCCGCTTGTCTCAAACTACAACCTGGAACAACAATTCAGTCTTCTCAGTTTATTAAAACTGTACGAATTTCTAATTCAGATCCAGCAATTCTTTGTTAATGGCCCGAATTGACTGCAGTTGCTCAGGCCCTTTATGGAATTTAGTTGTCGTGTACTCTTCTGATTTCAGATTTTTAATGCGATCTAGAAGCAACATTATTTTGAGGTGCTGGTCTTGCATTTATGTTTAGGAGTTTTGTACCCATAGGGGATATATATCACTTTGAGTCTCTGCTTCGTCTTCAGCTTTGATATTTATTTTAACGATCTCTCTAGTTCGGAATAATACTTTGATGGTCTGAGACGTGTTATTTTAGACGTAGAATATTCCTGAGGTTTGAGATGCGATGTGATATGACACTGGTGACGGCCCTAGGTGTTGTATTTCAGATGTGATGTTCAACTGAATAGTGGATCTGAGATGTTGTATTTTCCTTTTCTTTATGCTACTGAGGGGCAGGATTATTGTAAGCAATTCTTGGTGCAAGGTTGATATTGCCTTGATATTCCTATGTGTCTGGGGTGTCATATCCTTTCAATTTATGAAGATTTAAGGTTCCCTGCCTTCTTGCCACGCCTAGTTGATGGAAGTTTTTTTTTTACGATCTAGGTCCTAGCATACATTGAGATTATTTAACCAATGGAAAGATAAGCAGAATTCGCATTTCAGGGCTGAAAAGTTCGCCCCAGTTCTTTTCACAGATGCGGGTGACTTGCCGAGCGTTTTAAGCATTTTCTGTTTTATTATTATTGACGCAGATGAAGGGACATAAAACATAAGTTGAGCACAGAAGAGAAAAATGACAAAACGAATGCTTCCGGTTAATTATTTCCCTCTGGCGTAATTCTTTTTACTATTTGACGAAGAGATCTTTCACGATCAAACTGAGTTAAATGAATGATTTACAAGGTGATTACTGAAAAAACAGATTAGTTTGTATTGGCAAATGTCAATACTGGGAAGTAATGTGCTAGAATCAGAGATGAAGCTTGTTGCTGGGGGATAAAAGGACATTTATTTCAGAATTAAAAAAATGTAAGATGGCTAAAGTATTTTGTAACAGCTCGCTGCATTCTTTGCTACATCATGCACTTGTTGCGTATTTTTTTCCCGATGCTGCATTTGTAACGCCTTGCATTATGTCAGTGGTAAAACTATTGACTTTGAATAAACTTTTAATAGGCCTTCAAGTTGTACTGTTCTGTCAGTCCTATCCATCTTTATCCCACTCGGACGATTTCCAAAGGAAAGCTATTAGCGAAGACTACGTAAAGCCCGGTTAAACATTATTGGCCGTCTTTTCACCAGACTCGGACGGACCATCCCCTAACAAATTAAATCACAATCTCTTGCATAGTAACTCTATTACGTTGATCTGACCTCACTTTAACTGTTCGAGTGTCTGACAATAAATGGAATTCTGGACAAGAAGATGAAATAGATCTCAAGACAGCCTAACAAGTGGTGTGGTTCAAACGCGCCACCCTTTGCGCCAGGATCCTGCGTGGACTTTCACTTACAATCCAGCGGCTTCGGAAATTAAACTACAATTTTTCGCTTTTGTCACCTACTGAATCCCTCATTAGTATTTGAAGTTATTTCATATTTTACCACATTTTGTTTACAACAGCCCCAGCAATTATCAGGCATTGGTTACATTTGGAAACATCCTCAAACAGGATGCTTCCAGATATAGGGATCTCTATTGTAATCCATTCTAATAGAAATAAACAGAATTGATTCAGGAGTGTGCTAAGTTACCCGACAAGATAGTTTCATCGTCTCATTTCCTAAAAAGAATTATATCCAAAACCATTGAAATGCAAGTCACGATCGATCTGATGTTAGTATTTGCCTCGAGATACATTCTGTCCAGAAACATTGTGCCCTCTTCCAATTCATCCAACACAGCTATTCCTGTCGTATAGAATCTTCTCTGGGAGAGAGACAGAAAAAGCATCGTCGACACGCCCTCAGTTTTGTACCACGTTCGCAAATATCGTAAAATGCACGATTCTCAGAATGTGGAGGAGGCCACACTCTTGTAGAGAAGGTTGGATTTATCTGTAGCCTGGTATTTCTTCCCCCGCAAAACATGCTTACCCATTTCTTTTGAAGGTCACAGTGGAACGTACCACCACCGGATCTGCAGGTTGTGCATTCCATGCTCCAACTGTATAGTCTATTATCTAGATTTTCTTTATGTCATTCTTAATTCGTTGCACATATGGTTTAGTCCTCGACCTTTCCACTAAGGGGAAAATTAAACTCTGCATTCTGCCAAGCATCTCATCATTTCTATTTGCTTCTATCGAATCTCCGCTCAACCTCTCCAAGGAAAACTGCTCAGGCCTCTCTAATATATCGTTGTAATTCACCCGAGGAACCAGTCGTTCGTGCCTTCATTTCCTTGCTGTAATGTGGCGATTAGTTCTGAACACAATACTCAAATGGAGGACCAGTGCTTGACAAAGATCGCCTCCTTTTGTTCTCATGCCTTTATTGATAAGATCTAGAACTGTGTACTACTTATTAACTACCGAGTAGGAACTGCCGATAAACTCAGAGCTTCGCGATAAAGCAAACTTTCTGAGAGAATTGATGGCATGGGACGAATTGGACCGATTGGTCTGGATGATAAAAATAAACCGAACACAGAATGGGGCGTCATGTTTTATATAATAGAACACAGTTTCGGATCAAACATGGTTAAATTGAGCTATTTACAAAGAGATCACGGGAATTCCAGATTAGTTTGTATAGGCGGATGCCAAAAAAATGCGATTGGATGACTGCAGAATCAAAGGGAAAACACATTACTGGGTTGAAAGTATAGAACACAGAACATTACCACACAGTTCAGGCCCTTCGGCCCACGATGTTGTGCGGGCATTTTATCCTGCTCTAAGATCTATCCAACGCTTCCCTCCAACATAGCCCTCCATTTCTCTCTCATTCATGTGTCTTTCTAAGAGTCTCTTAAATGTCCCTAATGTATTTGCCTACGCAAACTCTGCGGGCAGTGCATTCCACGCACCCACCACTTTTTGTGTAAAAAAAAAATTACCCCTGACATCCACCTCAGACCTTCCTCCAATCACCTTAAAATTATGCCCTCTCCTGTTAGCCATTGTCGCCCTGGGAAAAAGTCTCTGACTGTCCACTCGATCTATGCCTCTTATCATCTTGTACACCTCTATCAAGTCACCTCTCATCCTCCTTCTCTCCAAAGAGAAAAATCCCGAGCTCACTCAACCTATCCTCATAAGACATGCTCTCCAATCCAGGGAGCATCCTGGTAAATCTCCACTGCACCCTTTTCAAAGCTTCCACATCCTTCCTATAATGAGGCAACCAGAATTGAAGACAATACTCCAAGTGTGGTGCAACCAGAGTTCTAGAGACCTGCGGCTCTCGAACTCAATACCCCGACGAACGAAGGTCAACACATCATACGCCTTCTTAACAACCTTATCGACCTGCACAGCAACCTTGAGGGATCTATGAACGTGGACCCCAAGATCTCTCTGTGCCACAACACTGCTAGGAGTCCTGCCATTAACCTTGTATTCTGCCTTGAAATTCGATCTCCCGAAGTGTATCACTTCACGCTTATCTAGGTTGAACTCCACCTGCCACTTCTCACCCCAGCTCTGCATTCTGTCAATATCCTGTGGTAATCTACAGCAACCTTCTACAATATCCGTAACACCACCAAACTTTGTATCATCAGCAAACGAACTAACCCACCATTCCACATCCTCATTCAAGACATTTATAAAAATCACAAAGAGCAGGGGTCCCAGAACAGTTCCCTGCAGAACACCACTGGTCACCGACCTCCAGGCAGAATACGCTCCATCTACCGCCACCCTCTGTCTTATATGAGCGAGCCAATTCTGAAACCTGTTACGGACTCAGTGAAAGTCCCTTTAAGATAGGGAGTGTGTGTGTGTATGTGTGTGGGGCGTGCTTACGTCAATAGAAGATAAAGGCCGTAATGACGTTGTTGAAGAAGTTAGAAGAAGGAGAGAGAGAGAGAGAAGGGAGAGAGACACCAGCCTGCCTGTTTTCTCTATCGATGGATGAGAAACAATAACTGTGTCTGCCACTGAAACCCATGTATGGAAGTTGGAAGTAATCCGGTGGAGTTCACTTTGTTGCTGATCTGTAGAAGGAAACAGGTATTTGTGTGTGGACGACCACGGTTCGGATGCTTTTCAGGGTGAGGAAGTCACTACCGAGTAAACACTGAAGTGTCGCTGGGGTTCCATCGTGGAACATTTGGATTTCGTATGTACTCTCTCTATGTTTCTCTACGTCTACGTCTTATCTTCAGACAACGGTGGTTGTTGAAGAAGCCCTTGCTCATGTTTCACCTTATGGCTTGCGGAACTGAACTTTAAGAACCATTCCTGAACGTGGAGTTTGGGACTTTGTCTCACACACACACGAAGAGTTTAGTTTTGGGGTTAACGTTCAACGTTTAACATTTTTGAATTCTAACATACTAACATTTTTACTTTTATTTTACGTATTATCATAAGTAGTGATTAATAAAATAGTTTTTAACACTGAATCATGCTCAGTGTGTTTATTTTGTTGCTGGTTCGTGACAAACCACACAGCCAAATTTGCCTGGATCCCATGCATCCTGACCTTCTGAATGAGCCTTCCATGAGGAACTTTATCAAATTCCTTACAAAAATCCATGTACACCACACCCACTGCTCTCTGTTCATCAATGTGCTTTGTCACGATCTCAAAGAATTCAATCAGGATCATGAGGAATGATCTGCCCCACACAAAGTAATGCTGACTGTCCCTAATCAACCCATGCTTCTCCAAATGCCCATAACTCCTGTCACTAAGATTCTTCACCAGTAATTTGTCCACCACTGAAGTAAGACTCATTGGTCTTTAATATCCAGGGTTATTCCCACATCTTTTCTTAAACAAAAGAACAACATTTGCCACCCTCCACTCATCTGGCACTACTCCTGTGGCCAGTGAGGACGCAAAGATAATCGCCAAAGGCGCAGCAATCTTTTCCCTCTATTTCCGTAATAACCTTGGATAGATCCCGTCCGACCCCGAAAACTTATCTATCTCAATGTTTTTCAGAAGTTCCAGCACATCCTCTTTCCTCACGTCGACATGCCCTGGCGTATCAGCCTGCCGTACGCCACACTCATAAACGTCAAGGTCTCTCTCTCTCTCTCTGGTGAATACTGAAGCAAAGTATTCATTAAGGACCTGCCCTACCTCTTCCGAATCCAGGCATATCTTTCCTCTTTCTACCTGATCTCTCCTACCCTCACTCCAGTCTTCCTCCTATTCTTCACATACGTACAGAACGCCTTGGAATTTTCCTTGATCCTACTCACCAAGGGCTTCTCATGCCCCCGTCTAGCTCTACTAACTCCATTCGTGAGCTCCCTCCTGGATACCTTGTAACTCTCCAGACCCTGTCTGATCCATGCTTTCTAAAGCTCAGCTAAGCTTTTTTCTTCCTCTGGACAAGATATTCTACATCTCTTTTCAATCACGGTTCCTTCACTCTACCACCCTTACCTTGCGTCAATGGGACAAACCTATCCAGAAGCCCATGCAAGTACTCCATAAACAACCTCCACATTTCCGCTGTGCACCTCCCCAAGAACATCTGTTCCTAGTTTACGCTCCCAAGTTCCTGCCCAATATCATCATAATTCCCCCTCCCCCAGTTAAATACTTCCCCATATCGTCTGCTCCTATCCCTCTCGAAGGCAATGGTAAAAGTCAAGAAGATATTGTCACTATCTCCAACATTCACTCCCACTGTGAGTTCTGAAACTGATCAGGTCTAGGTCCAGAATGGCCTCTCCTCTAGTCGGCCTGTCCACATGCTGTGTCAGGAATCCTTCCTGTAGACACCGAACAAACTCCGTCCCAGCTATCCCCTTTACACTAAGGAGGTGCCATTCAATATTTGGGAAGTTGAAATCACCCATGACAACAACGCTGTTATTTTTGCACCTCTCCAAAATCTGCCTCCAGATCTGCTCCTCGGTGTCTCTGCTGCTATTGGTGGTGGTGGAGGGGGGGGGGGGGGAAGCGATAGGCGTCTGTAGAATACTTCCAATAGAGTGATTGCTCCCTTCCTGATTCTGACTTCCACCCACACTGACTCAGCAGACGATCCAACCAGGACATTCTCCCTTTCTACAGCTGTGACAGTCCCTGAAGAGCAAAGCCACTCCCCCACCTCTTTTACCTCCGTCCCTGTCCCTTCCAAACATCTAAACCACGGAATATTCAGCAGCCATTCCTGCCCTTGCGACAGCCAAGTCTCTGTAATGGCCACCACGTCATAGATCCAGGTAGTTACCCATGTACTAAGTTCATCGCCCTTGTTCCTGATATTTCTCGCTTTAAATTAGACACACTTCAGCCTATTCAACTGACTGTAATATTACCCTTTCAAATGCCTATGCTTCCTCACAGTCTTTCTACAGTCTGCATCTACTTGTACACTACATGCACCAACCTCTGACCTATCACTCTGGTCCCCATTCCCCCTGCCAAGCCAGTTTATACCCTCCCCAACAGTTCTAGCTAACCTGCCCGCAAGAATATTGGTAACCCTCCAGTTCAGATGTAACCCGTCCCTTTTGTACAGATCGTACCTTCCCCAGGAGAGATCCAATGATCCACAAATCTGAAACTCTGCTGCCCGCACCAATTCCTCAGCCACGCATGCACCTGTCAAATCATCCTATTCTTACCTCACTGGCTCGTGGCACAGACAGCAATCCAGAGGTTACGACCCTTGAGGTCCTGCTTTTCAGCTTCCTATCCAGCTCCCTATATTCCCTCTTCAGGCCCTCATCTGCTTTCGTACCTATGTCATTGGTACCAATGTCATATTTAGTTAAGAATTTAAAGCCGTGTAAGATTACTTTAGAACTCTCTAATAGCTCGATGGATTTCTTACGCAAATGGGCTTTTGCCCAAAGTTGCCTTTGTTTGTTTTACGTTATATCAATGGTAAGGTTGCCTGGCTTGAATAAACTTTTAAATTCTTCCTAAGTTGTACTGTTCTATCAGTCGTGTCCAGCTTGACGCTCTCAGGACTGTAGACCGTTAATAGGTATTATCAAAGACTACATCAAGCCAGATGACACATTGCTAACCTTCCTTTCACTAGACTCGGAAGGAGCATCCCGTTATCCATATTGCAATGTGACTCCCATTTTCGAAAGTCGACTACCGTCGAGAAATCAAGCTGCACTGTCCTTTCAGCAACGAAGGAGAGCACAACTCTGTTACATTGATATGACCACGTGAATCTGCCGAGAAAGGGAATCCTGGAGTACGAAGCAGCCCTCAAAATATTCTGACAGCGGTGGATGCAAGTGCTCCCTACCCTGCATCGGGAGCCTGGATCGACTTTCAGTTGCTGTTCAACGTCTTCATAAAATACACCTGAAGTTTTCACATCAACCATCTACTGAATCCCAAAATCACTATTTTAAGTGATCTTCCGACCATTTGATGTTTGACCATTTTTATTAATACATGAGCTCCAGCAATTACACAGGCACTGGCCCACATCTGAAAACATCCTCACCTAACTGTTCCCAAAAATGCGGATGTGAAATCAACTTTTGTCTCTGATGTCCGCACTAAAATACAACTTAATTCAAATCTAGCGAAATGACACACTCAAACATCGTGGGTTAAACGACTACAACAAAATGCATTTAGACTCATAATTTCTCTTCATGAAACGTATTACTTCCAAGAACATTAAATAAAAGCCGCAATAAATTTGCTGTAAATATTTGCCTCGAAACACTTCCTGTCCAGAAATATTACTGGATGTTCTGTCTCGTCCATCTCCTCTGAACTATTTCACATATTCCGATGTCACTTCTAAACTTCCCCGGGTGATAGAACGTAAGATCATCCACGGCACCTTCTCTGTTCGATGTGACGTCCGCAAATATCACAAAATGCACTATCGAAATAATGTACAAGATAATGAACTAGTTACTTCAGAGATTTAACCATAAAATCGTATCAAAAGCCGCGCCCGTCTCTGTTTTAATCAATATATAGATGTGGAAGAGAAAACGACGTACAGTCTTGATTGACTTTGGCAAAAACGTGAAGTCCCTGGACAGGATGATTGAAACATGCATTTCTCTTGACTGCGAAGGAGAGGCTTCGAAAATACCCTCAACGTACTGTGTTGTTCCCCTTGAAACAATGCGGCTTGAGGGGAGAATTGGGGTGCATGGGGCGGTGATTGCTCTTGGCAAATTACGCAAAGGGACGTTGCAACATTGTCAGATATTTCAAGGACCGCCAGCAGAGATATTAATTTTTCGGACAGGACGTGGCAGTGAGGGATAGGGAAGGGGAAATGCACTTACAGAGAACGCCGGAAGAGTATGATTGCAATTAAGGGTTTTGTAAATATCTTGATAATCATCGATGGTCAGAGAGTCATGGAGCACAGAAACAGACTCGTCTCTACTCACCGAGATGCCTCTCCATGCTAATCCCATTTTCCTGCATTAGGCCCATTTTCTCTTAATCCCTTTCCTATTCGTTTACTTGTCTAAATGCCTTTTAAACGCTGTGAGTTGCCTGCTTCTAATGAGGAAGTGAAGGGTTAAGAATTGCAACCATACCTATAACTGGTAAACAAAAAAAATATATGCATTTATATTTCTCTATCAAGGACTAGCAAGCTGCTGACCCACTACTTAAATTGGAATGTTAAGTATGTTAACTGCCTTTGTTTCGGGTAATGGACCATTCCGTTATGTCAGACTGTGGCGATACTGGTGTAATTAACATCGAGGTGGAGGCTTGGTCTAAACAATGAAGGGTGATACCTGCCTTTGAATGCCTTGATTATAACTCAATTATACTAAGGCAAGAGGTGTGATAGCTGTCTCGGGATCTCTATAGCTTGACCGAAACTCGCGGCGCCGTTTGCATGGGATGTGCCTGACAATTCCTGTATCAATATCTGCCTGCCCTTTGTGCGGGGAGAACTCGGGAAGCGACTCTTAGTGAGTGCTGAAGAGAATTCTCCTAGTGGTGCACTGCTAATAAAGGTATTTGTTCGAATCGACCTCGTGGCACTGTGTTACTTACAGCGGACAGAAGGGGAAAATCAATTTCGGGACGACACTACCACCTCATCTGTTAGCTTGGCCCATATACCCACCACTGTCTATGTTAAAATCACATCCCTCAGACATCCTTTAAACGTTTCCCCTTTCATTTAGCTTTAGACTCCCCTACCCTTGGGGAAAAACTGTGTCATTCTATCCTACTTACGCTCCTCGTAATTTTACCAAGCCCTATAATGTCACGCACGCCTGTGAGACCAATCCCAGCTTGTCCAATCTCTCCAAAGCCCTCCATTGTAGGCAACATCCGGATGAATCAGTCAGCAAATAGAAGAATCAACTTTATGGCCACTTGTGGGAAGTGATTTTCAGGGCCAGTTCAAGTTGAAGTTGATTATTGTCACAGACGTGCATACACAAAATATAAATGCCATGAAAATTAGGTTTTTGCAGCAACAGTACAGAACAAGAACAAACATAATGTAATCTAACCTTAAATTGGCATAGATTATACGTGACTTACACGTTTGCAAAATAAACATAACGGCGCTTGTGCAAGGTTGAGAGAGAGAAGCAACATACAGGTAATGTTGAGGATTTTAAGGTCCGTTTAAGAACGGGATGGCATTAGGGAAGAAGCTTCTGCTGAACCGTAAAGTGTGGGTCTTCAGGCGCCTGTACCTCCTGCCTCTTGGCAGCACCGAGAATAGGGCATAGCCCGGATGGTGGTGGTCCCTGCTGATGGATTCCGCTTTCCTGAGACATCGCCTCTTGCAGATGTCCTCGATGGTGTGGAGAACTGGACCGTGATGGAACTGGCTGAGTCCACCGCTCTCTGTAGCCTCTTGCGTTCCTGTGCATTGGATTTTGCATACCAGCCCGTCACGCAACCTGTTATTTCTGTGGGGAAACAGAAGAGGTATAGAGCAAACATTGAAGATTGCAGAAGTATAAGAGGCCAAAGGCAGAGAAACACGCAATGGGGATAATGGGATGAAATTTAACAGACGTCTGGGAGCTCAAGGTCAACGTTGAGGTTTGAACGGAGATAACTAGCAACTCAGTCATTCAATCTCTATTTTGCTTCTCCAATGTAGATGAGGCCGCTGCTTGAGAACCGAAAGCAATACAATCATTTTAGAGAACGCCTTGAGAATAATGTTTGAGTTCCTAGCTTTGTGAAAGAGAAAAGGGGAATGTGTCGATGTGCATCTCCTACCGTTGCGTTAGTTGCAAGAGGAGTTGTTTGTTAGTGGAAGTGAATGCGCGATTCCGAGATTCAAGGAGAGATCGGTCCTCCGGAATGCTGAAAAGTTTGAGCATGGGAAGATACGCCTGGTCGTGGAATCTCTCTGAACGTGGTGAGCACGACAGAAGATATTCCCCGTAATGTGAAGGCTGAAGGGTTTTAAGCAGAGCACAACGGACTGCTATGTTTCTTTACTGTTTCGGAAGAAGGGAGATGAGAGAGTAAGTGCGCGAAAAGTGAACGATTCCAGCCAAGTGTGTCAGAAGACAAAAAAATCTGTCTTGTGTTCACCCTATAGTTGCACTTTATCTAGACAAGTAACTGCAACAAACAATTTTGCACTCCCCCCCCCCCTTTTCTCGGTAGATATCAACTTGTATCTTTCATTTTCTCTTTGTAGTCAAAGATATTCCTTTTTTACTTCCCACTACACCACATTCTCTGCAAAGTAAAATATGCTGTCACCCAAGCATTCTTAGTTGTGATGAAAGATCAAGCACCTGTGACGTTAATTTTATTTCATCTTTCCACTGATTTACCTGTTGACTTCTCCCAACGTTTTCTGTTTCAAGGGCTCGGATTTTATACCTGCACCGCTTGTTGTCGAAGTTCAAAAATGACATCAGGAAAAGGCAATTGGTTTGTTATTGTGTTGCTACCTGGTTTTGCACATTGTCTAAATTCTGGTTTATATTGATGGATATAAGGTTACTGAACGGCAGCCGAGTGTACTGCGAATGACATGTCCTGCTGGATGCCATGGACACTTCCAACGACCTCGGCATCACCATGTTCACTGATCTCTGGTCTACGGAGCTACCGCCGCTGCTGCAGACACACCTGCGAAGCTGAGGACCTTGTGGTTAGCATGTCTACCTTATTTTACCTTCGATATCCTACATTTTGTTTTATGTCAGATTTCCAGCATCTGTAGTTTTGTCTTTGAACTTCAGTTACTCTAGGTTGCTAATTCCGAAGTACCAAGTTCAATGATGGCTCCTTAGTGAAGAACCAAACGTTGAGTTCCACAACATGGAAAGAAAATATTGGTTAGGTAATTCCAACATATCTTAGGGATTAACGAAGTTTATAATGCAAGACCTCAATTGTGGCAATTCTAGAATTTCCCTTAGTGCCACTCTATAACAGGTACATAAATAGGAGGATCCAGGCAAAGACTGCGCGACTCGAGAAAAGATGAAGTAGTGGGATAGGGGGTGGGGGTGGGAAAAACATTGGAACATTTCTTAGACATTGGAACCGTTCCCAGGTCGCGTGGGACATGTAAATTTTGAACACGTTAAGGGACGAGGATCCATGTGCGAGCAAGGGGATTCCCTGGGTCAGTTGGCAAGGGTTTAAAACAGTTTTCCAGTATGGAGATGAGGCCTAGTATGTGTGTGTGTGTGTGTGTGTGTGTGTGTGTGTGTGTGTGTGTGTGTGTGTGTGTGTTTGTGTGTGTGTGTGCGCGCGCTATTGTGTTTCTTGATGGGTGTGCATGCAGCGTAATGGTGAAGTGAAGACAAAAGAAGAGAAGCGGTAAGGAAAATCAATAGATTCAGAATATAAAGGCAATGCAACATGTGGTATCAAATGCTGAGTTGAATTTTATGACATTCGCGCGTCTTTAGCAATAAAGCGGACGAATTCGGATCATCAGTAGAAGTGAACAGCTTGATCTAATTCTTGTGACTGTAACATGTATACGGGGTGACCAAAGCTGGAGGCTGAATGCTTAAGTGCAATAGTTAATTCAGAGGTTCGGTTCTAAAAGGAAAAGGATGTGAGGTAATTAATTCAACTAGAACAGTGTTGGAAAATGTCTTTTTTTCAGAAGATCAGGACGTGGAATCAGAATCTGTTTCGGTGTAAATAGACAAGGTGAAAGGCGAAAATATTGGTCGGAGTTATTTATGGAAAACTAAATAATAGTTGTAATATTGGGCATGGCATAAATCAGGACATTGGAGAAGAATGGAACAGGGAGAATATGATCGCTACAGGAACTTTAAACTCCGTCTCTACCGAACAAGTCAAATCAGCAGTTAAATATGGAGAACGAATTCATGTAGTGTAAATGAGATAGGTGTAGCTGTAAATAAGTAGAGAAACTAAACATGCAAATCGCCAAATTAGACCTCCCATTGTGCAATGAAAGGTATCGGATTAATTATGTTGTTTTAAAGTGGCCCGGAGGGAAGAGAGGATAGAAATTTAGAATGAGATTCTACGTAATGATGTTATTTGTTTTAAGCAGATCTACCTTCCCTTGTCCATCAACCTCTCACCGTTCTGGTTATTCAACTGAACTGGATGACCTCACATAATTGTCATCTGCCATGTTCATGTCCCGTTATCTTAGCTTGTCTGTATCCCGCTTGAAGCCTCTTATATCCTCCTCAGTACTCAAAACCCCACCTGGCGTAGTATCTTCACAAACTTGGGAAATATAACAGTGTAAAGGCTTCATGTTGATTCTGAATAGTAATTGAGTTATAGTTAAGAAATTCAAAGACAGGTCTCACCCTCATTGTTTAGGACAAGCTTCCACCTCGTTGGTTATTGCACCCAGTACTCCTATTGTCTAGCATAACGGGACTGACCAAGGTCCAGGACAAAGTAAATAACACTTCATCCATTGAGTCAGCAGGTTGCGTGCTGTTGCTTGCGAGGTATTTTTTCTATCAGCTATAGGTATGGTTACAGTTTTTAACCCTTTATTCCCTCCTTTTTATCATTACATGATGAACCTAGAGTGACGCCGAGAACGGGGTCGAGAGGTTATTAATAAGGAGCTTGCAACAGGTATTTAGACGGGCCAGCACCACACAGCTTACTATTATAATAACGATTAGCCTTACTGCTCCATGCAGCAGGTATGATGACCACGATCTTCCTAGAAGCTACCCCAACCAACCCGCCCCTCCTGTAGTCCCTGCCTAAAGCTACCTACTTGCTTTTGAATGTCCTGCATGGCATGGGAAATGTTGTAGGGCTCATCCCTCACATTGGTGACTCATTTGTCCCCTACTATGACACATACTCCTCCTTTCTGAGCCAACTGGTAGTCCACAGAATACCGGGTCTGCTGGGCATAAAGTCGAAGCTCCGCCAGTTCCCGGTTCACTGCCTCCAGAGCGGCCAGTCCACAATTTAGTTCCGGTTTTTTTGCGGCTATAGTTCCTGCCGAACCCCCCAGAGAGAGAATACTCAGAAATCCATAGCTTAACGACGATAAGGGAGATCCCAACGTAATGGGATCCCTCCAGTCCTCACAGAACTCCTCAGGACTGACCGCACCACAAGTCTTCATCGGACATGAGTCTTCTGGGGGCAGGGGACCGTGACCGGCCCGATCGTTCCTATTGCAAACCAGGCTGGCAGAGTGGGAGTGGCAGTAGTGTAAGTACCACTAAAGAGGAACACATACCCTTCCTTGGCCCGGTAACAGGTTACATTTCCCGATTGCTGTGGACTGGCCATCTGAGAATACCAAGAGATTCCAACAACATTTCTCCCATGCTCTCTGAGGTAATTCCCCCTCGTTAGCCATTCTAAAGAGACATTTGACAATTTCACATGGGTCCCATTCCCTTCCCCACAAACCCATCGCTCCCCTGCAAGTAACGTAACACACCTGGTGCCAGCGCACTCACACCTAAACCATTCCCCCTTATATCCACATTTTCTCTCTGTACAAGTAGTGGTGGCACATGATATCGTGTGCTGTATGATGGCTATCCCACAACCCCATCCTTTACCGGTGAAGCAGCGAGAGAAGGACTGGTGGTTGCTTGTGTTACTGGGACCTGTTACCGTTCCCTGCAAGTTTTTACCCGGCAGCGCCCTCCCGTAAGTTCCCGTCTGCACAATACACTTGTTTTTGAGTGTTCATATTTTAAGAGAGCCCTGGGGCTCCAGCTTGGTGTGGCTACAAAAAGACCTTCCACTGATTCTGCCAAGGGGTAGCAAACAGTGAGATTCCCATGTAGCTGCACGTGTACTTTGTAAAACAAATTATCCTCTAATGCCCACGCAAGAGTACCGGTAATGGTGAGAGAGGAGTTCAAATCTAACAAATATCATCTTTCTTCCGGCGGCCATCGTTTACAGTAACTCAGATGAATCCAGCGTTCCTGGCCCTGTACATTCACGGCTGTAGGAGTCTGGAGTAGTATCAGGAAGGGGCCCTCCCACCGAGGTCCGAGTTCAGGGCGCTTCCAATCTCGTATCAGTACCGAATCTCCGATTTCCAGGTCAGGCCGCTCCGTATTCTGTCCTTCCAGAGGTTTAAAGGCACTCTCCACCCGTGAATGAAGAAACTTTAAAGAGGACGTAAGTTGTCTGAAATACCTTTGTAGTTCATCCCCCATGATATTGTCAACCTGGGTGGGGGTCTGTGTGTCAGCGTCCCATGGGGTTCTTCCCGGATGTCCATAGACGATTTCCGCAGCCGATACCCCTGTGGCCGGGTGGGGGGTAATTCTCATGTGGTATAATGCTAAGGGGAGAACCTTCAGCCAATTTAGACCCGCCTCTGACACTAATTTAGTTAGTTTATTCTTCAGGGTGCTGTTAGCTCGTTCTACTATACCCGCTGGCTGCGGTTGGTAGGTGCAGTGGAACTGTTGTTCGATATGCAGTGCCTCGCATAATTCCTTATTTATATTCCCTATGAAGTGGGGACCATTGTCTGGACTTGTCTGTCAGGATACCCCAAACCTTGGTATGATCTCTGTAAGCAATAACTTCACCACCGTTGACGCCTTATTGTTGGTGGTTGGAAAAGCTTCAATCCATCTACTAAATACATCAACAATAATAAGACAGTACTTGTAACAATGTACACGCGGTAATTCAATAAATCCGAGCTGTATACATTCAAAACGACCACCTGGCAAGGGGGATTTGCCTGGGGTGCACCTCACCCCTTTCCCAGCATTGGTTTGTTGGCATATCAAACACAATCGTATTTTCCCTTGTGCTGCTTCCTCCAGTCTGGGGTTCCACCAGGTACATAGTCAAATATTACTCTTTTCCCTCCTTGCCGAGGTGGGTGTCAGAATGTAGGCAGTCAATAATCATTGGTAACAAAGAATCAGGTATACATACTTGACCGACTGGAGTAGTCCAGGGGCCGTGGGGCGCAGAGTGCGTACACTCGTGCGCTTTCCATACTTGTTTTTCTGAGTCAGGGGCGTTCCCCCTGTAAGTGCTGCACAGTGACCATGTCTGGGGTGCCCTACGTTGTTACCTTTGGCTTACAAGCAACCGCCTGTTTTTCCGCAGTCGAAACGTTTTTAGACCCCTGGTGTGCTGCCAATTTGGCCTCTGCGTCTGCCCTGTTATTGCCCTGTGTTACTAGGGAGGCGTCTGAAAGGTGAACCTAGCATTTAATGATGGCCAATTTGTTAGGGAGGAGGATGGCCTGGAGGAGGTGCTTTGCAAAAGCTGCATTGTGTATGGGGCTACCTGTAGAGGTCAAAAATCCCTTGTGCGCCCAGAGTTGGCCAAAATCATGGGCAACTCCAAAAGCATAGCAGGAATCAGTAAAGATGTTAGCTACTTTGTCCTAGGCTAAAATACAAGCTATGGTCAGGGAAAATGGTTCTGCCTTTTGGACAGAGACTGCGGGCTGCAAAGATGCAGACTCCACAACGTGGGAGTCGTCTACTATGGCATAGCCGCAAAGGCGGGTTCCCTGTTCGGAAACGGAGGAACTACCGTCGACATACAGGTTTAAGTCTGCTGACTGGAAGGCCTTATCCGAAAGGTCCGGACGGGGTGCAGTCAAACGGTGGTTACGCATTAAACAGTCATGTGGTGGATCTTCAAGATCCTCCGGTGGGGCCTCTATAAAGGTGGCAGGGTTAATGGTGGTGCAGTAGGCAAAAGTGAGGAGTGGGTTATTCAGGAGCGCTACCTCATATCTGTTTAAGCGGGCCTGGGTAAGATGTTGCATCTGATGAGAGGTCGGGAGTCCTGTTATGGTATGGGAGGAATAAACAACCACTGACTGTTGCAGGGTTATATTGGAGGCTGCTGTTACGAGGGAATAGATGGCTGGAAGCATCTGCGAGCACAGCGGGAGTCCCCTAGCAACCGGGTCCAGCCGAGTGGAGTAATAGGCCACTGGTCTTTTTCTATCCCCATGGGTTTGATTAAGGACGGCTGTAGCGCAGTCCTCCAGAACATTCACAAAAAAACTGGAATGGGCGATCATATAGAGGGCGTCCCAGGGACGGGGCGCTGGCAAGGGCCTGTTTGAACTTATCAATGGCCTCCTTTTGTTCCTCCGTAAGTTCAAAAGGTCCCAAGGACTGGCTTGAAGCCAGGGGTGTGAGGTGTTTAGTAAGGAGCGCCACGTTAGGTAGCCATTGTCTGCAGAAATTTACTAAACCTAAGAAGACGAACATACCCTTCGGGGTAGTGGGCGGTGGGCAAGCAATGATGGGTGCAATATGTTCAGGAGTGAGCCGCCGCTCAGTAGCACAAGAGGCTGCTCAGAAATTTCACCTGACGCTTGGTTCGTTTTACTTTCTGTGGAGGTATTACGTATCCCCAAGAGTGGAGTGCGTTAAGTAGTCTACTGGTGTCCGTGATGATGGCAGGCTCCCAGGGGCTTGCCAATAGAAGGTCATCGACATACTGGGCAGCGGCGGGCTTGTCAGAAAGTTGCAACCCTTGGAGTTGTTTATGTATAACTTGGGAAAAAATAGTCGGGGAGTGTATAAAACCTTGCGTGAGACGAGTCCAGGTGTATTGCTAACCTTGGAAGGCGAAAGCAAACAGGTACTGCGAGTCGGGAGATAGGGGAATTGCAAAAGATGCATGTTGGAAGTCCACAAGTGTAAAAATACAAGAGTCAGCAGCGATGCTGCTGAGAATGGTGGCTGAGTTCGGGACCACGGGCTGAAGTGGCTTCACTATCTCATTGACCTTCCGCAGGTCTTGTACAAGGCGCCATTCCATCCGTCCGGGTTTGGGGAAGGGTAAAATGGGGGTGTTGCAAGGTGATTGGCAAGGAATCAGAATGCCCTGTTTGCAGAATGAATCTATTAAATGGGTTATTCCGTCAACTGCCTCTCTCCGAAGGGGGTACTGTGGGACGGAAGGCGGTTGTGCTCCCAGTCTCACACGGATTTGGACCGGGGTCACTGAGGTGAATCCTACCTCAGCTTTCGACACGGCCCATAAATCGGGGGTTGGCTCATCCGAAGGGAGTCGGTGGGGCTGATGGTGGCGTAAACAGCCTGTCACAGAGAAAGGGGTGAGGTAATAAGTCAGGGTCCCTCCTGGCAGAGTCTGGTGAACCCCGTAAAGGCCTGTGTCTGCCTGTGCCTCAAGCCGGTGGGCTAGGAATGCCAGCTTCTTCGCTTTATGACCCTCATTAACTGACAGGGTAATGTGAGGGGACACCAAACCTGACTGATTCCACAATTCATTAGGCACTTGAGCTAAAAGTGCTGCCCCCTCCTTACCCACTACTTCTCCTAAAATAGTGACAGTCACCGTGCTACCCAGGAAGGGAGCATACAACCCTTCTAGCTCTCATTAGACCCCTGTGGGGTCATAAACTAGCGTCACATGCGGGTCAGGTGTTAAGGGTGGGTCAAAATCTCTGTTGGTGAAGTCCACCGTCCACCACTGAGGAGGCTGGTGAATCCAGAGGAACCTATGGGGTTTAGGGCCAGTAATGGTAATTCCTTCATATAGACATTGTAGTTTGAGTCAGAGGGAACAGAGCAGGTCCCTCCCGGCCAAGTTAACCCCTAGGTTCGGGGTTACTGCAAATTGGATCAGACATTCCCGATCTCCAAATTTCACTTCTAAAGGTTCAGTTAAGGGGTAGGATCTTTCCAGTCCCTCCAGAACGCTCAATGGAACTGAGGCAGTGGACAGTTTAAAATCATGCTCGGCGATACAAGGAGCTTCGAGGGTCGAGGTATTTGCCCCCGTGTCTATCATAAAGGGGATCGTCTTTTCCTTAACTAAGAATTTGACGATGGGTTCATCGTCTGGGTTAGCGGTGAGGGTAGGGGACATGGAATGGCTACTCCCCACAGCTAGTCAGGCATAAAACGGGTTGTTAGTTGAAAGAGGTTGTCGTCTACCAGGGGGTCTAGTCTGCCGATGGCGGTAGTGGGGGCAGTCCCGCAGCCATTGGTCAGGTGCCCCACAAAGGTAGAATCCTGTCGACCTGACGCTCGCCGGTGCGGGTTGTTGAGGTCCCCTGGGTCCTGGGTAATTACAAAAGGGTGGTGGTGGCTCACAAGGGGGCCCGTATGCTGGGGCTCTTGTGTCATTGGTGTATAGTGGATATCCTTTCCCAGGCCGGTCAACCCCTCCTGGAACGCAATACGGCTGTTCAATTTGATATCCCGTGTTATCGGAGTAGGGAGGTAGGGGCCGAGGGGGTCTCTGGACCATTTCCTGTTTTACCTTTGTGGCTCTCGAATCGCTACCATTACTCCAGAAGTAGACTAGGGCCCTCCTCATGGCTTGTCATGTGTGGTCAGGCCAATTCATGTTATTAGTGCGGATAGCTGATGCCACTCCCTCAGAAATACATTGTAATAGGAGGGCGTTAAACTGAGGGGACGTATTGCCTCTATTATAGGCATCGTCCCCCGCATAGGTACCGTAAAGTGAACAGAAACGGTCCCAAAAATCTGTGCCGTCCTCACCCTGTTTCGGTCGGCATTCTAAAACCTTAGTTATGTCAATAGGCTGTTGGAGGGTTTTGCGAAGGGCAGTTCGAATGGTGTCTACCTGGTCCTGAGGCCTGACGGCCGCCTGAAAGGCTGCCCAATCCGCATAGTTTCCCAGGTGTTCTTTCCATCTTTCCGCCTCGTTAGTTGTAAGGGCCATGCAACAAAGACTGGAAAGGTCTTGGGTGGTGGCTTGGTGCATCTGAATTGTTCCGATCACATAATCTATGAAATCCTCTGGGTTGATTTTATGGTTGGGCACCTGACTCATGATTAGGCACATCTCCTGAGGCTTCAAAGGCTTGTAGATTTGGATCGTGGGATTAGCGTTCGTTTAGGTTGGATTGGGATTGGGAACACTCCTGCTGGGGAATTGTTTTTTAATCTTGGCTCCCTTTACCTTATTCAGCATAGGTGGTGGGCCAGGATCTTTAGGGTCGTCATAATCAGGGGTAGAATTGATGTCATAATTGCTGTCTGTCTGAGAATCTACTAAAGGTCTGTCCCCTATCAAAATGTTCCATCGCTTGTCTGTGGCCTTAGAGCCGTTCGTATGTGGGTTTTCACTCCGTCTAAGCTGAATCCTTGTTCAGGACGCAATAGGGCCATGGAATTGTCCTTGGGACAGGACTTGGCTAGCAGTCATTGGTGGTGAGGGCGGAAAGGTTTGCGGACTAGTCGCATTATATGGGGGTGGTAGTGAAACGGGGTGGCGGGCTGGTAGGTAGGGGCTGTGGGTCGGACCATCCAATTCACCTCATTTTCATCCGTATCATTACTTTGGAACAACAGGGGCACGCCAGACATGTCAGGAGGTACCTCCACTTTATCCTTATTTCTTTTATTTTTATTCCTACTTTTTTCCTTATTCTCCTGATCTACCCCTTCTCTCTCCCTTATGTTTCTCTCAGCGTCGTGGTCTCCACACTGAGACTTCAGAACTTCCCAACTCTTCAGATTTCCCTTTTCATCACATACGCTAATCCCCCTTCTGCGTGCATTATGTTCCCAACTATTCTGTTTAGATCTGTTTGTTAGGTCTTTGGCCGTTTTTCTCCAAGTGGACATTAATATTTTCCATTTTCCCCTAGTGTTCCACTCCCAAATCGCCCTTTCTGCTTTTAGGCAATTATCCACATCCCAAGTTCCCCCAATGGCCATATTTCATTTCCCAATTTTTTACTGAGGCATGCCTATAATTTACGGAAGTTACTCTCATTCTTCAGATCGTCTTTACATAACTTCGATAGTGGGGTATTGGACCCAGTCTTATCGAGAGTTCGTCCCATTTTGTTTTTTTTCCGACCGTACGGTACAAATCGCTGCGATTGTCTATAAGATCGGTCTCTTTTCTTCACCCACTTCAGGTTCCTCACCTTCCCGTGGGGAATTTCCCCTCTTACGAACCGGTGTAAGGCAGGGTGGTAGTACCGGAGAACCGATCTCAAAACTTAGATCCTTAAACCTTGAAATTCATAAACTTAAAACCCAAACCTGGGGACTCGAACCCCAAACGCGAAACTAACGAAACTTGGGACTCGAACCCCGAACCTGAAATTACCTTAACTGGGGACTCAAACCCCTCTTACCTGTGGCACTCGGACAGGTTCGCGAGGAGTCCATCAGAGGATATTCGACAAGTGAAGGGATCGATCAGGTGTCCGACTGCCTGAGAGGGATCAAGGTGAATTGTACCTTGTGGGCCCTTCCGTCTCAGCTAGTCGTTATCCCCGTCGGTCGCTCACCCCGCTTCTGAAACCTCGTCTTGGACTCCTGGCTGGCTCCAAGCTGTTGCCTCGAAATTAAGTTCTCACTTCTGTCCGCTGTAAAGTAACACAGTGCCACTAGGTCTCTTCGATAAAACGCGTTTAGTAGCAGTGCAGGGCTCGGGAGAGGTCTGTAGCAGTGGAGGACACACATGTCGGTGTGAGACTGGAAAAGGCAAATGAAATAACATGCAAGCTGAAGCTCAAGATGGCCGTTACGGGCAGAGGACAGGTGACGTACAGGACGGTCGTCTAGTCTACGCTTGGTCTCGATGAAATAGAGGAGGCCAGAATTCGAGTACCGACTACTGTAGACGCGGTTGGAGGAGGTGCACCTGAATATCTGCCTAAGCTGGAAGGGCAGTAACACTTGTCCTTTCCCCTCCCCACTCGCCATCATTTCCCTGTATGGTGACGAGGGAGGAGGTGAAGGGACAAGTGTTGCACTTCTTACAGTTGCAGGGGAAAGTGCGGCGGCACCGGGGTGGCGGCGACCAGCGAGCCAGAGAGAGACCGATCCCGGAGCAAAGCAGAAAGTGTATCCCACTACCAGTCCCAACTACCCCTTTTCTACCCACGTCTGGTCTCACCTGTCCACCCTCCTCCCAGACAGTTCAGAGATAGGTTTCCATTGGTCCTCATCCCATCACCATCCGCATCGAGTATAAGAGCCTTTCGCTATCTCAGTGAGCTCCAACTGCATCCCACCACCAGTCATATCTTCGCCTCTTCTCTCTCCACCCCCAATCTCTCAAGGTCTTTTCGCATGAATACAGAAGACATAATCAAAAGGGAAAAATTACAGTATCATATTGACATGTCTGTGATTTTTTAATTTCAAATACATGGTTCTGAAAGAAAAAACAACTTTCAAGGGACTGTAAACACATTCTGAGTGATAGCCAGGGAGACCCCTGTTAAGAATCGTTGGAATTAAAGACTAAGTAACATTCGTCAGAGTTAAAGGCTAGCTTGCAAAGCAAGAACAGAGGGAATTGATCACTTGTGGAGAGAAAGATGTCTAGAATTGCAGTGAAGATTTAAAGTAATGTAAGATAGAGGACAAGAAGTCATAATGGAATACAACAGCCTGTAATACTTTACATTGGTATTGGTATTGGTTTATTATTGTCACTTGTACCGAGGTACAGTGAAAAACTTGTCTTGCATACCGATCGTACAGGTCCATTCATTACACAGTGCAGTTACATTGAGTTAGTACAGAGTGCATCAATGTAGTGCAGGTAAAATCAATAACGGTACAGAGTAAAGTGTCACAGCTACAGAGAAAGTGCAGTACAATAAGGTGCAAGGTCACAACAAGGTAGATCGTGAGGTCATAGCCCATCTAATCGTGTAAAGGTCAATAGTCTTATCACAGTGGGGGTAGAAGCTGTCCTTAAGTCTGGTGGTACGTGACTTCAGGCTCCTGTATCTTCTATCAAGGATTAGTTAATTTTATGTGATGTCTTGTGTCATATTATTTCTCGTGTTTATGGTATTTATATTTTATTTTATCAACCTTGTTTAGGATGATTCGGGATTGCACTATTCTCTGACATGTGACCAATTTCCCATCCAAACTTAGGCCCGAATTTTAACGATATTTTAAGAGGAACAAGCCCCTGGATATAAAGCCTGACTTCCGGCTGCTTTCCTGATCGATTCTTGTCTTTGTTACATCAGTCTGGATATAAATAGATTAACTCCACCTGCTTCTTTGGTGATAGTAATTAACCCCTCCTGACAGTAATTAATCTTAAAGGGTTACTTTCAGTGAGATTCGCGGTAATTAACGCCAATCTCCATGGAGTTCGATTTTATCACCAGGGACGTTCTCTGTTCGATTGATAAAGGTAACTTTCAGTGAGATTCGCGGTATCTGCCAGACTAGCACTGTGTCATCGGTCGAGATTGATGTCACCACAGAAAGGCAGAGCAGAAGAGGGAACTTCGAGAAGGCAGAATAGGCTGGATCTGCAATGGATCTGAATCGGGGATCAGTCGAGTGGAATGCGTGTGGAAACAGGAAACAAGTCTTCTGGATGTCCCAATATATTTTTGCTGCTGATGATGGGCTGACATTAAACCTTCGGATGTATGATGCACTTCGGACTATGAAACTAATTTACTATCTCACCCTCGCTCT
Organism: Pristis pectinata; assembly: GCF_009764475.1. Classification (NCBI taxonomy): domain Eukaryota; kingdom Metazoa; phylum Chordata; class Chondrichthyes; order Rhinopristiformes; family Pristidae; genus Pristis; species Pristis pectinata. Next base: position 39,409,690 of record NC_067424.1, read on the forward strand.
TGTTGCTGTTCCTGGTGAGACCCTTTGTTCATCAATCAATTCTACAGTCGATGTATTTGCTTGTTATTTATTATCCCGTCCTTTCCAAGTTTTTGCTCGCAGTGTCGTCCCGATTTTAAGTTCCCACTTCTGTCTGCTGCAAAGTAACACAGTGCCACAGATTAATTCTGTTAAAACGCGTTTATTAGCGGTATACTGCGGGAGAATTCTCTTCAAACTCTCATGTAGAGTCTTTATCGGAGGTCTCCGCAGTCCAAAGGACCAGACAGTAATTTATACAGATATTATCACGCACACTTAATGAATTCGGCTCCACGAGTTTCGGTCAGGCCGCAGAGATCCAAAGACAGACATCGCACCTATTGTCTAATATAATTGATTTACAATCAAGAGATTCAAAGACAGGTCTCAGCCTCATTGGTTAAAACAAGCTTCCTCCAGTCTGTTTATTACACCGACCACCCTTATTGTCTCGTATATTTGCCGACCACCAAGGTTCAGGACACAGCAACTATCACGTAGCCGAGTCAGTAGCTTGCCTGCTCTTGCTTGCAGGTTATTTTTCCATCGGTTATATGTATAGTCCCAGTTTCTTAACCCTTTACTTCCTCACCAGCATGTTCCCAACCCCAATCATTAAATGTGTAAGCTATTCCTAAATGTGCGGACGTTTACATAACTTAATCCCTCACACGACTGATGATGGCGCCTCTCTATATTTTCCTATCCAACTGCTGGAGTTGTAAATACTAAAGTTTTCTTTTGTTACTATTTAATTAACGTTCTTGCCATTTTAATATCAGGAGCAACAAGCAATCTGCTGGAAGAACTCAGCGGTTCGAGCAGCAGCTGTTGGGGGAACTGAAAGGTCCATATTTCGGCTCCAAACTCTGTATCAGGACTGAGAGCGATGAAGCGAGATGACTGGTATAAAGAGGAAAGGGGGAGTTGTGATATAGGAACTCGCGGTGATTAGTAGACTGGGGGGGGGGGTGAAAACTGACGGGCAGGTTGTGCCAGGAATGGGAGGGGATAGAGGAGTTGGGAGCCTGTGGTAGCTGGATGATCGATGGAGACGGACAATAAAAAAATGAGAGGCAGATGGGGCGTGGTGGGTAGAGGAGTGTGAAGGCTGGAGACAGCTGCTGGAGGGAGATAAGCAAGAACACAAAGGACTACCGGTGCTGGAATCTGATACGTGATGGAGGTTACAATTGGAGCCATTGGGGAGAGATGAATAGCAAATGAAACCAGAACCATACAAGAAAAGGAAGGAATCAGTGGGTGAACTGCATGTGTCGTGGGTGGATGGAACCAGGAGGTGGAGGGGGATGAAGATGTGTAATGAGGGCTGGAGAGTGGGTGCGATAGGTGACAGAAATGGGCGGGCAGGAGGAGGACCGGAAGGAGACAGAGGGGTAGGGTGGAAAACCCACCGGAGAAGTGTTACTTAAAATTGGAAAACTCAATGTCCATGCCATTGGGTTGCAGGGAATGGGAACAAACCGACTTTCTCTGGTGTATCTCACTGTTCCACGTCTACCCTCAACACTGCGTCCATTGCTTTACACTCCTCCACTCCCACTCCAGCCTTTCCTTACCTTTGCTGCTGTGGTGGGCGGTGTATAAAGAATTCCAGCTGGGTCTGAGTGCGTATTATCTCTATCGATTTATCAATAGCTCCTGTTTTGTTGACCGCTGAACATCTATTTATAAAACTTGAGATCACAAAAGATCAGTAGTTTCCTTGTTAACTTGCCATGTCACCCATAGATACGTGCGCATTTCTAGACTATCTATGTACATTTTTTGAAATCTAATAATCTCCCTTTGGATTTCCCGCACTTCCAAGATTTTCAGCGTCTGCACTTTTGTTTTAATTCATCGATCGCAACTTCTATTTGTCCAAGCCTTAGGTCAGCCCCTTCAAATCACTTTGTGGATTCCTGTGAGTTTTTTTTACCCCCTCTTTTAGATACAAGATCTTACGTAAGAAAGTAGGAGATAGTGGAAGAGGTACAGAATCAGCCGAGTGAGTTATTTTTGAACTGCCTCCAATTTCAGTATATCATTCCTTAAACAAGGAAGCCAAAACTGTGCGGAGTGCTCCAGGTGTGTCTTGAGCCGTAGCCCATAAAATTGCAACATTATTTCCTTCTATCTAAAATCCAAATCTCTTGCAATTTGCCTTATTAACCGCTACTTCACCTGCCCGCGAAGCCTTTACGATTTATATGTGAGGGTTCAAATATTCTCATCGCAATATGTCCTCTCACCTCTTTTTTTTGCCACAGCAAATCTGAATACCTAATAATCTGCCACCTCCTACGGATCATTCAGATAATTTGTAAATAATTTATGTCAAGGGAGTCTCCTTAGGGGACAACGTGCTTATATCCCTCCAGCCTGTAAAGCAAATGATCATTCCAATTCTTTATCTTCTATCACCCATCAGATAACCAATTTTCATTCCATGTTAACGCAGTTCCTACCCACTCACACTGCCCCGTGCCTTTGTCACCAGCCTTTTGTTCTGGCATCTTGGCAAGACCTTCTTGCCATACACCCCATCCATGGGCTCCTGTCTGTCTACGTGCCACATCCTCGAAGTAGTTTACAAATCTGACAACGTATATGATTTAACTTTCATAAAACAATTTTGACTTGATTTGATTATTTAATTATATTAAGGATTTTTTAAGTGTCTAGCAATCTCTTTCTTGATAATAGGCTCCAGAAGCACCGTGAAATGTTAGGCTCCTTAATGGTATCTGAAGAGCTACAATATGTAAATGTTGTAAACGTTGTTTCCAATGAAGAGCTTTATTCTAGCTATGGGATATTTGGATGATGAAAAATGACATGTTGAGAGTTCAAATGTAGATATTGGCTTGCTCGATGAAGAACTAAAAGGAAGCATGACGCAGCTTTGGAAATCAGGGGACGCCCTACAGGAAGGTAGAACATTTACAGGTTAACTTGAAGAAATTGTAAAGATAAACTGGGGTAGGGAATATCACCGAGACACAAGGGACGGCAGATGCCGGAATCTGCAACAACAACATCTGCTGGAGGTACTCAGGAGGTCGAGCAGAATCTGCAGCGAATATCACTGGCGTTCAGGCCGTGGGAAAATCCTGGAGCATTTTAAAGTCATATTAATGGTAAGCGGGAAACCAAGGATAGAATAGGGCCCATTAGAGAAAACGCAATCTGCTTTCAGCCAGAGCAGGAAAGCGAGAACAGAAATGAATATTTCATATCTGTAGTCACTAAACAGAAGGCCATTGTAATTAGAGCGTGACAATGAAATTTTAGGACATGTTATCATCAATTTGAAGGTGAGTACTGGATGCCTTAGCGGAGTTTAAAGCTTTGTAAATGGCTGGGGCCTAATGAGGTGTATCCCCGGCTGACTAAGGAAGGAAGCGATGAGATTGCTCGGGCTCTGACATGGATTTTTAACTCTTCGCTGGTTACAGGGGATACGCCAGATTGGAGAACAGCAAATATGGTGCATTTGTTCAAAAATGGCAACATTGACAATTCAACTAATAATGTAGGTTGTTGGAAACAAAGGTGTAATTTATGATTAGTCTACTCTTGGATCGACGGGGATTAATCAAATATAGTCAGTATGGGTTTCTGGGGATGGGGGATACAGTCTGACTAATTTGGTTCCATTTTTCGAAATGTGCTGATGAGTGCTGTCCCCATGGACTTCAATCTGACAATTTCCCAGGTGGGAAGCTCGTCCTAAAGGTTAGAACCCACGGAATCCAAGATAATTTGGAAAATTTGCGCCAAATTGGCTTAGATAATTATGGCCGATGGTTATATTTTCCCCCATTGTAAGCCTGTACCCCGTGGTGCACCACTGCGATCGATGCTGGGACCTTTAGAGTTCGGTAATATGCACGAATAATTTGGACATGCATGTTGCAGGTACGATTCGTGCGTTTGCAGACGTCCCAAAAATCAGTGATATTGTTGATCATGAGGGCTTTAGTCATATGTTTTGGGATGGTATTGATCAGTGGGTAAGATAGGCAGACCAACGACAGGGAGAATTTAATTCCAAAAATAGAGAGGAGGTGCACGTTAGGAGGGATGACAAGAAGAGGACACACACTTTGAATCGAACTGAGGAAGCACTGAGAACAAATGGACATCGGTGTAAAGGACCTACAATCCCTGAAATTGGAAACATTTCATATAAAGTACCTTGATTGTCCGGGGCTAGGAACAGAACACCAAAGATTTCATGATACAAGTTTTGTAAAATATAGGTTAGGCCACCCCTGAAATACTGTGTGTGGAGAATGCAAACGGGATTCGCCAGGATTCTGCCCGGGATGAAGCGTTTCAGTTCTGAGGAGATACGGTATTGACTTTTTTTCCCATTCAGGAAAGAAGGCTGAGGGGTTTCTGATAGAATTTTACAAATTATGAGGGACGTTGGTATGGTAGATGGCTGGAAACATCTTACCCATTGCAAAAGTGTCTAAAGCTAGAGGAGACAGATTTATGGGGGGAGATAAGAGATTCAGAGAAGATGTGAGGAACAAATGTTCATCCAAATTGTGGTCGGAATCTGGGACACCTCCTGAATGGGTGCTAGAGTCGAGTAAACACTTAACATATAAGAAATATGAAGACGAGGACTTAAATCGCTAAGGCACAGAATCCTACGGACGGGCTTAGATGAACAAAGACGAGTTCTTGATGGTCGGCATGGTCATTGAGGGGTGAAGGAGCAGTTTGCGCGCTGGATGACTCTGAATCTGTGGCTTCAAGGTCATTGAACTGTTACCACTAAAGCAGACTAAAGGTAACAGATCCTGATCAGGAAAAGGACCCTCGGTTGTCCCCTTTATCCAGTGTCATTGAGAATAGTAACCTGAGCTTATTCGGCCACACTAACGCAGGAGCACTAGGTCATTTTTAGGAGCAAACACCAGTGCGGGATCCTCCCAAACTGAACTGCGGTCTCTGGGCAAAGAGGAGTAGGAAAATGGTGTTATTTTTGATCACTAGTCCGGGGTCACAGCGCAATGTGCAGAAATATAAAGTTGAATCTCTCATCTGTTGTTTGTATCAGGAACGCACAACTAATTGCCTAATTATTTATCGGATCTCTTAAACTAGTGTTCCCGCAAAGATAACAGGATTTGTCATTTGCTGTTTGATTTTATTGATCGATATTCTCCGTTCAGAGCAGATCAACCATATTACAAGTAAAATGCAGGAATTTCTTGTCTTTTCTCCCAACCTGATGCTTAATTTTCCCATTTATTTCTCCTACAAAAAAAAAGTTAATGTAGTGACAATTCTGATCCTGTCGCGGGGAAAGTGCGCTCTCTCCAAAGGGGTCACCCGCTTCCTAGTGGCCATGGCAGCGGCGGATCTAATCGTCGTTTTCCTCGACCTGATACTGAGACAGATTCCAATTGCATATCGGGATTATTTTGGTTTCGTGCGGTCCATCCGGGTGAGCGATATCCATGCCGCCTTCCTTTACTCAGCCACCGACTGTTCCGTCTGGTTCACTGTCACTTTCACCTTTGATCGATTCGTGGCCATTTGTTCCCAGAAACTAAAAACGAAATATTGCACCGAGAGAACGGCGGCTGTGGTTCTGGGGACAGTGACTGCACTCAGCTGTTTAAAGAACATTTTCTGTGTTTTATGCTCACTGCTGAATATTCTCTGGCCTACGCCCGATGGTTTTCTATGCCAAGAGCCAGACTTCTGGAATCACAGGTCTGGGGATCAATTGAACTTCTTCATTACGTCCTCACCCCCGTAATCCCGTTTATCCTGGTTCTGTTGCTCAACGCTTTCACCATCAGACACGTATTGGTGGCCAGCAGAGCCAGCGGGAGACTCCGGGCTTCCAGCAGCGGGGACGGTCCCAAAGACCCGGAAATGGGGAGCCGCAGGAAATCACTCATTTTATTGCTGGTGACCTCTGGGAACTTTATCCTCTTGTGGGCGTTGTTTACTCTGTATTATGTGTGGAACCGAATGCGATTTTTGGGGTTTCTGTATGTATTCCCACCCGAATCTTTGCGAGAACTGTGCTTCATGCTGCAGCTCCTGAGCTGCTGCACAAACACGGCTCTTTATGCCGTGACCCAGACTAAGTTCAGGGAGCAGTTGAAGCAGATAGTGAATTCTCCCTTCACTCTGATTGCTAAATGCATCCAGTGCTGAGCAGAGCTGAGGAATCCACGGCAAAGCCCGCTCCCGCGCACCATTGCCCAAACCAGTGTGCGGGCACGCTCTGGCCCTTCAGGGTTCTGTGGGTTTGCAGGGCGCCCATGGCTCAGTTCCCTCACCTGTCACATTAAGACTGGAAGTTCCTGGCTGGAGGCTTATCACTTCATATTTGTAAATTATTACACACAGATTCGACAAAGAAACTCAATTGAGTTCAGCTCCCCAGTCTCATGTAGCAATCAACTTGGTATTGCATCTGCGACAAATAAAGAACTTCATAAAAACAGAGCACTTCAGAAGTATAAACTCTGAATCTATTATAGCAATTCAATCTCAAAGTAACTTATGTAAATATAGCATATCAGAACCTCATGATAATATCACAACTGATAGTTATGGAGGAACTGAAGATAATGTGTGTCCTCAGACCCACAATGACGTCAAACAGTGCAGCAAACTAGATCCAGTAAGTAGCCAACATAGCCCCGAATAATAAGCAGCCCGATGTCATGGCGCCTGAGATTCGTATGATACCGCAGATCAGCCATGTGAATCTCAGAAAAATAAAAGACCACAGAAGGTCCGCAAAATAATAAATAGTCGAGGCCCTAAAGTCACCCCAAGATGACGTACCGCCTTCAACTGCAAACCTCCTTAAATAAAACAATACATCGTCTTTATGATGCACCATAAAATAGACACAAGGAACTTCAGAATCATGTAGCACCTCAACCATTGAAGGGAGTACAACATATCAAGCACTTGAAAGTGGTATATCAGTTCATAACCATGCAAAAAACTCAACAAAGAACATCAAGCAATAAAGCATCTCAATTAATGCAAACAATCATCACGCTATACATCTCAAAATAACCAGATCTCAGGGCAATGCAACGTCTTAAAATCCATGGGGCTCCAGAATTCACCCACTTGGTTGCGTCATTCCTGGAACTCGGTTCCACGAGTTCACAGGCGCAACGTCTTCACCTGCCAGAATCCGTCTGGAAGTTTCATACGGAGCCAGTTAGAATTTCACCTTTGTAAATCTTCTCAGTTTAAGACCTTAGACCCGCATGAGAACATCAATAGGTGTAATTTTTCCACCCCGTACAACGAAACACCTCTGAGTAATGCAGCATCTCAGCCACTGAAACAAGGCTACGGAGAACGTCAGACCCATATAACACCACACAATATTGTATAATTTCAGTATCAGGAACACCCTCAGAATACTATAGAGCCTCCAACCTAAACAGTACTTCTAAAAAGGCACCCCTTCAGCTTTGAAAGCAACTCAAAATAGTCAATCCTCCGAATTAATTAAGTGGCCCAACTCTTCAAAGTCTCATGTAGCTTCAAAGTAACGAAGAACCTTAGAGTTAGGGAGGTACAGTGACGCATCAGGATGAACCGCTGCCTCGCAGCTCCAGCAGCTCGCGATCCGTCCTGACCAGCAGTGCTTTCTGTGTGGACTATGCACGTTCTCCCCCTCACGGTGCGGATTTCCATCAGCGCTCCGCTTTCCTTTCACGTCAGAATAAAACTTACACTTCGATTCGTTAACGGCACTGTAATTTCGTCACTGATATGTAGGTGATTGGTCGAATCTGGAGTAGATGGTAGAGTGTCGGGATATTAAAATGCCAGCAATGTACCGCTTAAGATTAGTTTAAATGCGTGCGCGGACTCGTTGGCCGAAAACCCTATTTCATTGCTTATGATTTTATGAGTGTATCGGTATAGAACATCTCAAACCATACAGACCCACGGAGGAGCCCAAACGACGCAGAACACTTTAGGTCCTAAATGACCTTTAAAAACAGCATCACAGACGCGTAAGGACTCTGACAACGATACCCCTAACCAACAAATTAAATAAAATCTCAGATCACAAACCCCATCAAAGCACAAAGAAAAGACACAAAATAATGCGCAACATCTGAGCCTTAATACAATTCCAAACAGTACAATTTTCAAACCCATACACGCATTAAAATAATACTCCGTCCATTTTTTAAAGCTACAGATACTGACACATCTCAGGACCCGATAGAACCTCTAAATAATAAGGCAATGAAAACTAAATCTTCGAACAAAAGGCCAACAAAGCTTCTCAAAAGAAGACAACTTCCAATATAACCCTACCCTCCAAAAGTACAACGACCTATAAAGCTCCTGAAAATAGCATCTGAGAAGTAATAGAATCTATTGATGAGGGCAGCGCTGTTGATGTCGTCTACATGGACTTCAGTATAACCATGACAAAACCCCGCATGGAAGGTTGGTCCAAAATGTTAAGACTGCATGGTTTCAAGGCAAGGTGACCAGTAGTATCCAAAATCGGCCTGGCAATGGGAAGCAGAGGGTGATGGCGAAGGGCTGTTTTTGTGACTAGAACCCAGTGAGCAGTGGCGCTGGGACCATTGCAGGTTGTCATGTACATCAATGATTTAGATAAGAAGTATGATTAGTAAGATTGTTGGTGATATGAAAATTGGTGGTGTTGAGAGTGAGGAGGAGATTCTGGTTATATAAAGGTATTTATCAAAAGGTAGGTTGGTTAAAGAGGTTTGTTGGATGTTTCCTTTCATTGGCCGGTGCTTAGAAAATAACAGCATCGGGTCATGTTACAACTTTATAACATTTTGTTTTGACCACAGTTCGATGTGTTCAGCTGTGGTCGCCACACCACAGAAAGGAAGGGAATACACGCTTGAGTGTGCAGAGGACATTTACAAGATTGTTGCCTGAGATGGAAGATTTCAATTATGAGAAGAGCCGGGAAAGGTTGCGTTTGTTTACCTGGGAGCGGAGGAGGGTGAGAATGGAGGCCGATAGGGCTATGCGACAGTCCCAAACAAGGGGACATAGATACAAAATAAGGGGCGGTCATTTAACACTCAGTTGCGCAGAAACTTCTTTCAGAGTGTAGTGAACCTCTAGAAATTTCAGCTTCGATGGTGGTAGCGTCAGATCATGAGATTATTTGAAAGATTGAGGACTGTGGGGAACTGGCACCGAAGACAAGTTGAGAACAGCAGATCATATTGAATGGCGGGGTATGCCTGAGCAGCCGCGTGGTCTACTCATATTCCTTCCTTTTGCTGTTAGCTTTTGTGCACAACATTTTGAACGGCAGACCCGGAGTGGATAACGAGAAACCTTCCCCCTTAATTGCGACATTTAAGAGCAGAGGGTATACGTTTAAGATGAGGAGTAAGATGGTTAGGGAAGATTCTGTCAGGATTTGCAATAAGACACCCATCATTCTTCTAAGTCCAATGGACTTAGTCCTGCTGAGTGTGTCTTGCTTTTTTCTTGATTTATTACGGAAAAAAAACATAGTTGCGTCGATGCGTGAGGTATCTCAGAATGGTTCTGCACCTCACATCCGGAAAACATCTTATACAACTACAGCTGAACACAGCATAATAGCAGTTACTCAAGAGAAACACCCCCGACCAGTAAATTATTTGCAAATAACATCAGACCCAAAGAGAATTTCAAATTAATCCTGCGACGCAAGTTCGTAAAATACCTCAAATAGGTACAGCACCTCAGCCCGATAAGACACAAATCGATAGCAGCATAGCTAACCATTTTGCATCTCGATTGATACCACAACTTAAGCTAAGGCATCAACACCAACGAACAAAACATCTGCAAATCATTGATCAGCATAGACAAAAATATCTTTCAAACTTATATGTCAACTCAGAAACATAAAATATTTCACACTAATACAACACTTCCGGCTCAGGCCAATTTCGCCATACCCATGCAGCACAGTAGAGCTTCAAAGATCATCAAATACATAATTTCAGGAAAATGCATTTGAGAGTAAAACAGCATTTCCCAAAATGTCTCTAAAATAGCAGAGCACGTGGCATTTCAATTCTTGTCAAACAAAACAGAATCATAGGACACCTCCAATGCAACATCGCAGAATCTCAAAATAATGCAGCTCACAACTATAAGGAAACTCGGCGTACACGTCTCTCAGCGCACGTAAAGTATTTCTATATTTCACAGCTGTTCTGACGCAGGAAACATCTTAAAATAATCCAGGTCTTCAGACCTATTAAGAAACGGAAATCTGCAAGGAAAGAAAAAAGGGAAACAATAAAGGATTCCAATCCTTTCAATGTCATCAAAATTATATTCTGTCGCAGACTCAGAAATCACCTCAAAATCATTCAACACTTGGACAATTAAGAATCTTCATAACTCAAAAGGAACTCAACCAAACTGCATCAAAATAACAGAACATTGTATCCACTTAAAAGGTCTCAAAACAAAGCAGCCCCATATGCCGAAAAGGCTTCAAATTTATGACAATACCTTGTACTAATAAACACTGCAAGTTAATACGTCCATTAAGTTTCCCCCAACAATACGGTTCCAAAGAATAATGCAAAATCCTCAACTAATATTGCAACCCAGGAGTATCAAATCTCTCCAAAATACAACCCACAAATAATATATGCACAAGTTCTATGGGTCAAAATATCATGGTATCTCATATCCCAAAACGAATTCAGACCTATTGAGCACCTGAAAAGAGCAAAGAGTATGAACCCAGCATAATTAAAAATAATTCATCGCCTCAGGATCACGAAGAAACAACTCATTACGTCATCTCAGATCCATGCTGCATTGTTAAAAGAACTTCAGACAGATAATTTATTTCAACTAACAAAACAGCTCAAAAGTATGAAATATTAATCCAATAATTCAAATTCAATCACTTTATAAAAGACCGTGTGTCTTAAGCCAGCTAACTGGACAATGTTACCTTCTCTTCCGTGTTGCTGCTCAGCCTTCTCGTCGAAGCCTCCTTGACAAAAGCTGCTACACTTTGATCAAACCACAGAACTTTGAGCTCAGGAACAACCGCTCTCAAAGTAACTGCTTCAATGTGACCTCTCTTGCTGCACCCACCTCTGTTTTCTTATCACCCTAATCGGCCTTACCTCTTCCCCTCTCTCTTTTTCTCTGGATCTCACAAAGAGATTTGCAAACCATACCTGCAGTAAGGAGGAATGTAGGGAAGATTTGTAGATTCTGAAATCAGAGTAGGGCCTGAAGGAATATAAACGAAACAAATAAAAAACTTGAGCAAGGAATCGCAAGGGCTAAAGGGAGCCATGAAATGACCTTCGCAATTGGGATTAAGGAAACCCCCAAGGCATTTTATACATATATTGTAAGCAAGAGCGTAGCTAGGGAAAGGGAAGTTCCACTCAAGGAAAAAGGAGGGAATCTCTGCTTGGAGTCAGAGAAAGTGCGTAAGGTACTAAATTACTTCACGTGGGAATTTACCAATGAAAAGGACATGGATGATAGTAAGATCAGGGAAGGGTGTTCTCGAGTATGTTTATATTAAGAAGGAGGATGTGTTGAATGTCTTGAAGAACATCAAGGTGGCTATGTCCTTAGGGCTTTTTGGGATCAATCCAGGATACTGAGGTAGGCAAGCCTGAAAATTGCTGGGATCTTGACAGATATCACCGCATCCTCTTTAACTACAGGCAAGGTCCAACAAGACTGGAGAATAGCCAATGTTGCTCATTTCTTTAAGAAGAGCAATCGGTTGAGTCCAGGAAATTATAGGCCGATGAGTTTTACATTAGTGGTAGGGAAATTGTTGGAGATGATTCCAACGGACCGGGTTTACCCGCATTTTGAAAGACGTGGACTGATTGGGGATTGTGCGAGGGATATCATATCTCACAAATTTGAGGACGTAACGAAAATGATTGCTGAGGGCAATGCAGTAGATATTGTCTACATGGACTTTAGTAAAGCATTTGACAAGGTTTTTCATGATGTCGAAGACTAAGATTACACAGTGAAGACGTTGAACAAAAATTACAAGGGGATCTTGATCAGCTAGCGAAGTAAGCCGAAGATTGGCAAATGGCTTTAAATTCGGATAAGTGAGAAGTGTCGTTCTGTGGATTCCTACCAATGGTTCCCCTCCACACCTCCCTCTATTCCATACTTCACATTCCCTTCCTATCAGATTCCGTCATCTTCAGTTCTTTGTCACTTCTACCTATCACCCACCTCACCTGAATCCACCTATCGCCTGCCATCTCTTGCTCCGCCGTTTCCCTCTACCTATTTATATGCCTGCTACCTCCCCTATCTTTCAGTCCAGACGAAACGTCATATGTCCATTTCCCTCCAATAGATGCTGCCTGACCCGTTGAGTTCCTCCGGCGTTTCGTGCGTTGCTCCAGATTCCAGCATCTGCAGACTATTGTGGATCAACGCTGGAGATGCTGGTCTCAGAAACCATTGCTCTCGAATTGGAATCACAGCGTTATAGAAACAGGACAGTAACAGGCCCTTCGGCTCACGACATCCCTTCTGACCATTGTATCTATCTGTATTAATCCTAGTTACCCGCATTAGGTCCATGGTACTCGTGCCTTGGAAATTATTGCGCTTTCCTTCACGTTTCTTAAATATTTTACGAGTACCCCCACCTCCTCGGCCAGCGCGTTCCAATTCCAACACCTCTCTGTGCGGGGAATTTCCCCACAAATTCTCTCTAAACCTCCTACCTCTCATCTTAAACTTATACATTCTTGTCTTAGAAAAAGACGCCACGGTTATCTTGTTGTCTGCCCTATTTCACCCCTCGTAATTTTGTATACTTCTATCAGGTCACTACTCAGCCTCTTCCGCTCCAGGAAAAATCAATCCCAGCCTATCCAATCTCTTCCAATAACTGAAAGATTCAATCCCAGGCAACATGCGGGTGGATCTCCTCCTCCTCCAGTGCACTCGCATCCTTCCTATAGTGTGGCAACTGCAACTGAAAACATTTCTTCAAGTGTGACCCAGCCAATATTTTGTAAAATTGTAACCTGACGTCCCGCCTCTTATATCCTATGTCAATGAGGTGAGGGACTTTTTGGAGACAGATTTGGAAAATTTGGAAAAGTGTAACAGGGTCTGTTGAATGGCTCATGGGCGGTATTAATCATAGTTAACATTTACAACAGACTGATTGTTCTTGAAAACTGAAACCAAGCAAAGATGCACATTCTTCCTGAGAGTTTCCTGCTGCAATGTTGCTGCAAACCTTCCACAAGCCTTCCGCTAGAGTAGAAGTCATCGACAGGAAAAATATGAAACGCTACACATACGTCCACTGCACTCCAGGCCAACTTCTCTCACTGATCTGAGGGAGCAGCCGACGCATATGCACACAGCTGGAGGCAAAGCACTAAGTCATCATCGACTGATTCACTGAAGTGAAAAATAAAGATGCTCCCCAACGTAACCTGGATGTGCAGCTCCGCCTTCTGACATAAAGGTTACTTTGAGGCTTGCAAAACGTGGACCACTTTGCGTATCTCGAAAGCAGAATTCGTTTCTGATATTCATCATCGCCTCAGTGTGGCGTCGCGAGCTTTGCTCTTATGGGGAAAATATTTCTTGGTGATCAGTTCCTCAAACCCAGCAATAAGCTAATGGCCTGCCGGCAGCAGAGATTCTGCACACCTATGTTCTACTGAGATTTCGACTACCTGCGGCAAACAAGTCAAGGCATTAGAGAGACATAGTCCCCACTGTCTCTGAGGTCATGCCTGACGGCTACTTTGTTTTATATATGTCATGGTACTGAATCATTTGGTAACATTTATTTGATTGTACAACTTAACCCTGAGAAGTTGGAGCTAATGATATCACAAAACATCAAATTTGGCTAATTCAGTGTTTCCTATGGAGACTGCATCAAATCATTCCATTGTCACTTTCTACAATACAAGCATGCAGTAACTTGCTGTAAGGTACTTTATGTTATGTATTTCATAGTGCCGAATCGTTTGGTGACAGGCAAAACTGGCAGTTAAAATCAAGCAAGGCTTTTAAGGGAATGATTAAAACAAAAAGTAGGTAGTTCGCATTGGAGGTGGGGATGGCCAGGAATTTCAGACACAATACAGCATGACATGGGCATTCGCAATAACGACGTGAAATTTTAAAATAATGGCATATGGAAACAACCTCTGGTGAGTGTGCAGACGTCTTTCGACATAGATAATTAACAGACTTGGGTTGAAAAGCAATTTCACGTCCACAAAGTAAATTGATCAGCTTAAGGGAAATTACGTGAATGGGCTACGATATGGCAGATTGAATATTATGTGGAAATGCGAGGTCAACGAGATTAGTAGAAAATATAGAAAGGTGGAGTTTCAAATAGTGAGAGGTTAAAACGTCTAAGTCTTCGAGTTGACCGGAATCTTGATGTCCTTGTGCACGAATCACTGAAAGTAAACAGAGTTTCAGCAAACATATAGGGTGTAAGCCGAATGTTAGACTTTACTGGAAGACGGTTTGCGTACACCTCTGGTGAGACCGCATCTGCGAAATTTTGTACAGGTGTGTGTGTGTGTTTTAACTGGAGGAAAAATGTACTTCGAGGGCGTGAAACCGGGCTTTATCATTTTGATTCTGAAATAGTGATTCGGTTGTATAAAAAGAGATTAGGCTGATCAGACCGAATTAATTGATTTTATAGGACGGGTGGTTTTGATAGGTAATACGAAGCTTCTGGCCTGTTTCCAAGTTCTGGAGTGTTTTGTGGCTTTATTATTAATTCTTTGGATCCTTATCCAGAATCTCGGGGCTTGACGGGGCAGTCGGGTTATGTCCTGTAGAACCGGCACAGCATTCTGCTCTTTTTTTATTACCCAAATTTCTTGGGATAATATGGAAGGACCGGCTGAGGCTCCTGCTCATGAGAACCACCCGCTGACCGGATTAGGCTGCGTCCATCATCCCAGCTTCCCGATTCAGTTGATTACCGAGGGACTCCAAAGTCCCCAAGAAAGGAAACCAATAAGAGGAATATATTTATATTATCTGAGAAAATCACTAACATCGATGCAAGAAACTAGAAGTCATTTCGAAAGAAGATTAAAGGCAGTTTAAAATTATAAAATAGGAAAGACGGGAAAGACGTGTAGGTATATTTTTGCAAAGAGACTTTATTTTTATGATCTAAAATGAAATGCTAAATGAGTTTTCAGAATAAACAGGATGTTTTCAAGCAAATTATGGTCAGTCGACAAAATCGAGTCACGAGTATCGCTATATGTTAACTAGGAAATCATTGTTAATTTGTGCAGTGCAGGAGATTGCTACTCTCAACATAAACTAGCCTACTGATCGACTCTACAATGTGTAACAGATTTTTCATGTTAGGCTAAAACAGATTTCACCCTGAATGGATCTCGTGAAAGATTCGTTAATCGTGCCTTCCTTGCAAATGTTATGCGCTCCCGCACTGCAACAAATTTCGGACACAATTATTTTTAATGCTATTTTCCATTTTTTGACGATTGTTTTACTATGGGACGTTTATTCTTAGATTAGAGATCTATTATTCTGATCAATTGAACGTTCAATAATCCAATAGGCAGCATACAATGTGGAGGTTGGAAGAGGGATTTTCTGACAGATTCAGGTAACAGTTCCCTGTGCTGGAGGAATCGGAAACGCTACACCACCCAATACTCTGTGTCCAAAAGTTGCAATAAAATATTAGCTGTTAAGCAAACTGCCCAACAGTTAATCGTCGGTGATGTAAAACTTTGTGGTTGAAGAGCACAAATTTTCAGCACTACGCAGCAGCAAATAGACAAAGACACCCACTACCTACCCCCAGAAGTTTCACGTGCTCATTCCGTTTCCCTCCTGGAATTTAGTTGGGAGTGTTCACATATTTGGGTTATTCTTATTTCTTGAAAATTTAACGAGTAAGGAAGACATGGTGCTAAATTCAGAATCACGACACAGTTCCGTTGCATAGATTTCTTTCCGTAATGTTGAGTAAATATTTTGTCTGCTGTAAATAAAAGAGAATCTACAGTAGACCAAGCTTCCCCGCTCCAGCTCTGCTGCACCCTCTTTAATCTATTTCAGGAGACTGATGAGCACCATCCATGAGTGGTTCACAGGGCTGTGACCCAAAGCGAAATTAACATGCGATGCTGTTCTGTATTGTTGTTGTGTTGACGTGTGGGGCTAAACTGCCCTGCTTGCAATATAGATCTGTGGAGATGTTCTTGTTTACGATGCATTATGAGTCTATGGTGCTGGATTTTTCACTTCTATTTTATGGTTCCTAGCAGCTGCCCTATTTCAATACGCATTACCAGTCTGAAGAACCATATCATTGAGGTGTTTTATAATTCTGTTCTAACTCTGGCGTGCCGCTTTACCTTGTGGTATTCTGTAGTTACGAGCGGTTGTACTACTGCCTTAATAGTATGATTTACTGCAATAGTTAAATCATCTTTATAAATATGCAACCTGCTTCACCCTCGCATCCGGTATTTGAATAATGTTGAATCCAAGGAACAACATATTTTTCGGCCATTCTTTATTCCAGGACGGCTATCTTTACGTTGAAGACTTTAGTTCCATAAGTTTCCGTTAATTTGCTGGAGTGATGTGCTATTTCATTCCGGGCTACTATAATTATTTTGATGAGCTTCATGCATTTTGGCACAGTATTATGTTCGGGTGATTTATTCGGCTTGGATGTTGTTGAGTGTTGGCAGTAATATTTGATATTGATGTAATGAATGTTTGTGAAATGTTGTATTTTGCCGTTCATAGTCGACAGCGTTATTTTGTAGATCATCTGGTTCGTTTTTTATTGTTTTGAGGTACTTGATGGTTCTCTGGTTCGATGGTCTTTCAATAGATGGATCTGAGGTTTGTGATTTTCAACGCCTGATGTCCTGTGGCGTTGCAATCTCGGAAGAACTATATTGATCTGTGGTGCCAGGTTGTTTAATGTGTTTCACTTTTCTGAGTTGCCGTATTCTGTGTGTTCTATAAGTCTGCTGATGCTGTATTATGGGGCGATACTTTGTCGGTGTGAATGGCTTAAATTTTTGAACTTTTTGGAGTTGTTTATGCAAAGGAGCTACTGAATGAAGTTCACACACTTCACGGTTCGGAATTGTTGTGGGCTTTTTAAATTCTTTATTTGTCTGAAGTAGTTACTGGTACATTGTTCTGAGGCGTCGCACTGTTTGAATTTACCATCATTATGAGTTACTGTGGAGTCTGAGGTTCTCCGCTGTGTGCGTTTCTATATTTCTCTGAAGTGCTTAATGGAGATCAGGGAAATTCGGGTCGGAGATGCTGTTTTTTTTAAGACGTTTTTACAGATATATTATGGGTTTGTCGGTTTATGTTATTTTTACTGCAAATTCGTGGGCCGAATTGAATTGATTTCAATTGCTCTTGGTGGTACTGACAAGGTTTAAATTTTTTCGGAGTTTGCACGTCTGGGTTCCATTTTAATTTAAAGTATCTTCTTGGTTGTATTACGTTAAGTGACTGCAGAGTTGTCATGTTGTATGACACGCGGTGCTTCATATTTGACTTGAGTACGTCCTTGAGTCTGAGCTGCTGCTTCATTTTGGTCATATTGATGAATGAGTTGTTCTTGTATTATTATTTTGAAGAGTCTAAAGTGATTAAGTAGTCCGCTTTCTGTTCGCCGAGATTCACGTGGTTGAGTTACTGTCTTGAGTTCCCGGGCAAAGTTAGTTTGAAAGGCTTTGCAGCATTGATTTGCTGTACAGTCGTATGCTATAGAGATCCGTGATGAGATTCAAATGCAATGATAATAGTAGACGATCCATTGCCGTGGGGTTTGAACTATTTGATGTGTTGTAATATTTTTGGATGATGTGAGGCCCTGAGGCCAGTCATTATTTTTAGGAGGGAGACACAAGGTGCTGAAATCTGGAGCCAACAGCAAACTGCTCCAACCTACTCTGAGTGTTCTATATTTGGTTCGATGTGTGGTCGTGTCTTTACTTTAATTCGACATGGTTTGCAGACCTGATGCAGTATTTTATTGGGATGTGAAATACGTTGAAGTGATATTTGGATTTCGGTTGCTGAATTATTCTGATCGGCTTTATGGTTCAGAGATTCTGCATTAAGTAAAGCTTCTTAATGGAGATAGGATTTTGCATTACGCTGCGCTCCCACATGATTTGAAATGTGGAAAGGAACCGAGGTACCCAGAAACAATGCATGCAGTTACAGGAGTGCAAGTGCAAACTCCACTTGGACAGCAAGAGAGGTCAGGATTGAACCCAGGGCCTGCGAACTGTGCGGCAGCAAATCTGCGCCACTCTATTACTTGGCGCTGCTGTATTGGACTGTGATGCTGTGGGTATTTTCAGCAGATATAAATGGCTAGGCTGCTACATTATTTTCTGATCCTGTATTTTTCTATTATATCGGATCGGTTGTGTTAAATAACAGTGAGCTCTATTATGGATGTAATGTGCTCTATTATTTTCAGGAACTTTGATGTGTTTATTGATTGTAGTTTGGACGTTTAGTGTGGTTATGGGCGTGAGCTGTTCTACTACCCAGAGGAACTTAAAGGCTTGAGGTGCCTTTGTGTTCTGTTGCCTCTTTGTGGTATTTTTTGTCTCGTCTCATTACACGGGGGTGTTGTGTGAAACGGTTCTTTGACGTCTTAAAGGTAGAGGAACTCTGCACACAGTCTTTGTAATTTAAAAATGGTTCATTAACAAAGACAAACGCGGGGACAGAATGCATGGGAACAGATGCACACTCTCAAGCAGGAGATCGTGAATGTGGAGGGAGTCGCAACAGGGGGTGAGGTGCACACACACACACACACACGCACACACACTCACATACACAATAACTGGGTACAAATGATCAAAGAATAAACAGTACAATGTTTGAACACATTGATTCTGGACAAACAATGGCTCTTTGGTCTCGGGAGTCCTTCAGTAACTGCCCTGAAGTAGTGCACAGCTTATCTCAACATCCTCGGAGACTGAGAGAGAGAAAACCAAACATGCAGCACGTTTATGCTGCTGGGGGGGCTGGGTAGCTCAGCAAGGACAAAGGTGTTTAAACGGGCCAATGGTAGGTGTGCCCAGAAACAAAGGTGCTCGCACAGAGCAATCCGAGTGGTCCAGCAAGGACAAAGGTGTTTACCTAGTGGGGTGGAGCCAAACCTCGATTGACAGTGGTGTCGCTTTCGGCCATGTGATCAATGGTGTCATCTCAGCCAGAAGGGTCAGTGTTGTCACGGTCACCTGACAGCCATGACCTTTTACACTACATTCCACCCCCAGAAAGCTACATCACTCACCAATCAAGGGAATAACTAGAACTAAGCTGAGAAATATACATCAGGGTGCAGTACTAATGGAAGGCAGAAGTGGCTCTAATAACTTGACAAGCACAGCACAGAATACAAAAAACTATAACAACTGAAATGAGGGAGAAAACCTATAACAACTAGAACGGCAGCAGTGGCCCAGTGGGTGAGAGGTGCCCACTATCCCCCCAGTGACCCAAACAGCCACCTGTTTCCCCATGAGGTGTCCTGTTGGAGGAGCTGGTCCCTCGCTTTTTGAATTTTGGCCACCGAGTCCCTATCGTGAGCAGCCATGGATTCATCAGGGATAAAAGTGCAGTACTCCTTACTAATCACTGCACACGTACCACAGTCCACAGCAAGTAGGTAATCCAGGGACATCCGTTTCTGCAGAGCCACCAGCCTGACGGTTTGGGCCGTCCTCGTTTCGTCAGCTAGCGTCTGGAGCACGCTGGTCATTTGTATGACCTGACAGGACAGTCGGGCTATGCCATACGTGGGGAAGGCTATCATCCAGAAGCTCCCCGCCTCCATGATGGTCCTCCTGTCCCTGTGGCCGCTGCATTCCGGGTACTACCCAAGTTCATCGAGAGCGTGGATATAGGGCATCACGAACACAGGAAAGCAGCGGCCGTACCAGCTCGTGGGGAGCCACCGGTAGGCACGGTAGCCGCAAATCCAGTGGTTCCCGTTCAAAGTGCAGGGAGCCCCCAGCTTAACGGCACCATCGGCAGCGGTCACGGAGGCACTTGGATACCAGTTTCGCTCACACTCACTATGACCAACTGAAAAAGTGGAATTGTGCTCATAGTGGAGTCTGCACCAGCATTCCCTTGGCTTACTCAGCGTCTGTAGGATGGCTCTGAGGGTCGGGACTCGGGTGGAGGTCAAATTGTAGCAAGGGAAATACCAGCTCCTGAAACACCCACCCCATCGGGAATCTCTGGAAGGACTGTGCTGCAGTGGTGAGGGGAGTGGTGGGGAACTGCCGTCCGCCCTCCCCCCAGACCGAAATACCGAACCCGACAGGCGCAGAAGGAAAAAGAAAGTCCATGTCAACAGTTCATTCGAAGAGTATCCAGGGGAATCTGTGAATCCAGGTAGAGCTTCACCGGCGTGTGCTGGGGTTCGGACGCAAATCCCACAGTCTGATTTATTGGCGGTGCTGGCGAATTCATAAGCAGCTCTGCAGCCTTGGATCTTCCGCCAGAGGCTCCATTCCGCGACCGTCTCACTGGCCGAGACCTGCAATTCAAAAGGGACACCTGCCTGGCGGGGAGCAAGCGGCAGTGCTTGTTCCACAGCTCGCTTTGTTGCTTCAAAAGCAGCCTGTTGTTCAGGTTCCCAGAAGAATGTGGTTGTTTTACGAGGGATTAAGCCATGGCAGACAGTGGGGCTATGAATATCTAAATCTACCACTGCATGCCAAGGCTTGTCTGGGCGCCCTGCAATGGCCTCAGTGATATCTCGGCATCCCCCTGGCACTCTGTACTGTCGGCTACAGCAGACATTGGAGGAAGGGGGAACAACAACTGGTTCGCATTTGGCTGCCCCGACCACGACTTTAGCCTGCGCGACCCCGAACATAAACTTGCCCCGGTTAGTATGGAGGGACTGTCCCTTTAAGACATTGATCCCTAGGATGCACTCGGGCAAGTTTGCTGCCAACACTGTTACGGGTCGAGGGGGTTGGTTCCTGATGTCCATACAGACTGTGACCTCCTCCGCGGGCAAAAGGGAACCCCCCAACCCCTCTGTGCTTCCGTCCACGCCGCGGGGTTACCCGGGATGATGGTGTGTTGGGCACCCGTGTTGATGAGTGCCATCCACCTCTGTATGTTCCCCCCTCCCCAATGTACAGCGACGGGTATATGTGGCCTCAGGTCTCCCAGACAGGAGAGGGCGGTGGAACAATTGTGCCGGGACCCCTGACCTTCATCCTGTGGGAAAGGGATAGGGGTCTGCCACCCCGTGGGTGAAGGTTCCTGCGGGCGGGGATGGGCTATTTCCTGTCTCAGCAGGTCCCGGAGCTCAGCCTTGAGGGCAGGAGAGACTGCTTCGAGTGGGGGAGGGACAGTCGGCGGGGGCAGCCCGTGTGGCTTGGAAGTTGGGGGCACCCCCTGGGTCGGGCTTGATCCCAGGGTAGTTATGGGCTTTCCCCTGGCCAGATGTCCCCCCGCACTGCTCTTTCCAGAGCGCATAGATGGCGGAGGTCTGGATCCCATCTATGCTGGCACGGTCCACCCCTGCGCGCAGCTGGTCAAAGAATAGCCTTTTGCGCGCAAAATGGGGGGGTTGTGTCTCCAGCCCTCATCTTTGCCCTACGGACCTCGGTGGGCTTCCCCCACTGCAAGAACTCTAGCCCTTCCAAGAGGGTGATGGCGTCCCGCACGGTCTTCCCATTAGCCAGTCCCATGAGGGGCAGGACCACTGGCCTCAAGTCGGGGCCCACGGTGATGACCAAGTATCCTGTTAGCGCTCTTGTCACCCTGCTGTTTTCTAACAATCCGCGATCAGCGGGCCTCTCATAGATGCCAGTCACCAGCGCCCATTCCCTGACGACCCCGGTGCCCTCACTGACTGTGCTCCACTGCGGTCGCCCGTATAATTCCCATTCGTGGAGGGTAGGGTACCGGACCCTCAGTGCGGTCACTACCCGATCCCACAGGGTAGTGTTGTTACCAGTCCCTCCATGTGGCGCCCGAAAGGCATTGTTAATGCTCTGTTGGTCAGACAAGCTCCCTAGGGCGCTCGCTTCCTGGTGAGAGGGGCTCACGTTGGGTGTCCCCTCATCCCACAGTCGGAGCAGCCATGTAGCCAGGTGCTCGCCCGGCTGCTGGCGGTACCGGTCTGCCAGCTGGGCTATCTCCTTGATGGAGAAATCCTGGGTCTCTGTAGTCTCGAAGGGACCACGGGCACTTCCCCCTGCTGGGGCTTCATCCTGACTCCCCTCCCCTCTGTGGTGGACCTGGGACCGCATGGTGACGGGTCGAGCATGCAGGGGTTCGGGTGGATAGGGGGGAGGGCGGGCACGAGGGAGCCCCTTCTCGTCGAGCGTCCCCTCATCGTCCGTCTCCATCCATATATCCCCATCCCCCAGTCATGTGTCCAGCCCGTCACCACGCCGGACCAGGGCTCGGATCTTAAATGGATCTGGCTGCCAGCCAGCCCTGCGGGCGGCTTGTGCCTGCTGTGCCTGAATCAGCCAGCAGGCGACCTCGGTACCCCGGACTTCGAGGTCATTGGCCCGGGTCTGAGCCGTTTGGGCTGCCTCTTGCAGCGTGCAACATCGTTGCCGGAGGGTCTCTATCTCTCTTTCCCTCTGTAGGCAGGTATCCTGCAACTGGCCAGTAATCTCGACCTGGCGCCTCAGGAGGCAGGCCAGGAGCCAGAGGGCCCACCTTCGGCTCCCCTTGGCACTGGGGAACCCTGACTGCTGGAGGAGGGCCACCACATGGTGTCCCAGTTTTTCACCAGGTGGATCTAACCGCTCGGCTCAGTCCACGGGCTTACCATGGTTTTCCAGCATGCTGGCCAAGCTCCCAAATCCCTCACCCTCATCTGTCCATTCTGTGATCCTCCTCAGTGCCTACACTTTCTTTCTTCCCCTTGTTCCAGAACATCCCACCCTCGTCTTGTGTCCAGCCAATACCCTCAAGACCCTGCTCGCAGCGCCAAATGTTGTGTGAAACGGTTCATTGACATCTTAAAGGTAGAGGAACTCTGCACACAGTCTTTGTAATTTAAAATGGTTTATTAACGAAGACAAACGCGGGGACAGAATAAATGGGAACAGATGCACACTCACACACTCTCAAGCAGGAGATCGCGAATGTGGAGGTGATCACAACGGGGGTGAGGTGTACGCACGCACACACACACACACAGACAGACACACACACACACACACACACACACACACACACACACACACACACACACAATAACTGGGTACAAATGATCAAGGAGTAAACAATACAATGTTTGAACACCCTGATATTCTGGACATTCAACTTGGCAGCAATTGTCTTTTGCACACACGACATCAGATTCTCAAATCAAGTTCTATTCTGAGCTCTGTCACAGTAAGAGACTGCCAGGTGGATAGAGGAAAAGATCTAAAGATGTTCTCAAAAGCTCCTCGAAAAAGTGTAACTTTCCCACAAATGTGGAAACCCTGACCAACAACTGCTCTAGTGGACAGGGAACATTCATTGGCTCTTTGGTCTCGGGAGTCCTTAACTAACTGCCCTGAAGTAGTGCACAGCTTATCTCAACATCCTCGGAGACAGAGAGAAAGAAAACCAAACATGCAGCACTTTTATGCTGCTGGGGGGCTGGGTGGTCCAGCAAGGACAAAGGTGTTTACCTAGTGGGGTGGAGCCAAACCTTGATTGACAGTGGTGTCGCTGTCGGCCATGAGCTCAATGGTGTCATCTCAGCCAGAGGGGTCAGTGTTGTCACGGTCACCTGACAGCCATGACCTTTTACACTACAAGGGGCTTCAAGGAGCTGTACCTGTTTGAGTCAAAATTGTTGAGCCTGAGATGCTGGATTAATTGCAGACAGTTTGCAAATTTTAGTTCCTCTCTATTTTGAGAAGCTTAATTTCTCTGAATTGGTTCGTGGATTTTAAGTTCTGTGATATTTTGGGGAAATTAATCAGACTGATCTGTGGTATAATTTTGAGGACACACATGGGTCAAGAATGCAGTGTCATGTGTGCGTTAATGGGCATAAATTGTTTATGTATTGGCGGCTGTTGTGGGTCAGGATTAGTTTTCATTCATTTCTAGAATGGCAGTTGGAGATTAATCCGGACATGTATACGGAATCACACTTTTGGAGGTCAAATTTAAGAGGAAGTCATGTAGTAAATGGCAAGGGCTTTAGGAGAGCTGGTGTACAGGGGGATCTTAGGGTGCACGTCCATAGCTCCCCGTAAGTGGCAACATGAGTAGACAGGGTGGTAATGAAAGGACACGGCATACTTGCCTTCATCGATCGTGGTGTTGAGTATAAAAGTCGGGAAGTTATGTTGCAGGTGTATAAAACTTTGGGCAGGCCTTATTTAGGAGCAGTTCTGGTCACCCCATTATAGGAAAGATGTGAAGGCTTTGGAGATGGTGCAGAAGAGGTTCACCAATATGTTTCCTGGATTAGAGAGTATTAGCTATATGCAGAGGTTGCGCAAACGTGGATTGCGTTTTCTGGAGTGTCGGAAGCTGAGTGGCGACCTGATCGATGTACGGTATATACAATTATGAACGGCAGAGACAAAGTAGATAGGCAGAGTTTTTTTCCCCAGGATGGAAATGTCAAATACTGGAGGGAATGGATTTATGGTGAGAGGGGGGAACATGTAAAGGAGATGTGTGGGTCGAGGTTTTTATTTCACACAGAGTGGCTTGTGCCTGGGACGCGCTGCCGAGGAAACGATGGAAGCAGATACCAAATCAAGGTTTAAGAGGCAGCTGGACAGACAAAAGAACAGGAATTAACGGATATAGATCAGGTGCAGGCAGATTTGCAGTTTAAACTGGCATCATTGCGTTCCGAAGGGCCTGTTCCAATGTTGTGTTTCTCTATATTCTATGTTCTATGTATATCTTCCTTCGGCCTTCCGCCGCCACAGCCACTTCGTCATTTAATCGATTCTGCCTTGAACCCTGTTTCAGATGTCTCTTTTCAACTTCTCTCACTTTCCCTGATCTTCTATGCTTGTTACCTCCCTGCAAAATTGCAATTCCGATGCAAATACTTAATCTCAAACAATGACACCCGTTCCGATCTGCAACTGAGTCCTGTTGAGTATTTCAAGCACTGTCAGTTTTGTTTCCGCAGTCTCCCGTTGTGATGAAACACTCACCGAGTTACTGGGATTACAGACCTTGACTTTAAGTATCAAATACCCAAATGGATTTCCTTTTTTTCTATAACCATTGTTTGAGTCCACTCTGGACTGCTGGGCTCAGATCGGTGAACCAAACTTTGGCAACGATGTCGAAAGCACAGAAAAGGTGCAAAGTAGGACGCACAAGGTGGACCTGAAGGAAGGGACGCAGTTCAATGGAGAGAAAGAAAAATCTGCTGTTTTTCGTGAGGTATATTTTTAACAGTATTTAATGCAGGTCTCTAAAAATATGAAGAGTTTTGACAGATTTTAATCAGTTTCGGTCGCCAAAGAACACCGGAATTAAGAGCAGCCAAATAGGGAATAAATTCAAAACAAACAGATTGTGTTACATTTTGCCAGTAGTCTTTTCTTTCTCGCAGGAAGAGAGTGAGCGAACGGGGGGGGGGGGGGGGGGGGGGGGGGGGGGGGCGGGGGGGCGGGGGGGAGAGGAAAAGAGAAAGAAAGCTGAGGAAAAACCTGGATCTGAAAACAGTTGCAGTCGAAATGCAGCATTTGAAGAGATGGGTCATTCCAGCTATTTATTGATAAGGATATTAATATTACCATTGTCTGTCGGCGCAGCAACAACTGGATAGCTGGACAGAGATCAATGGGAACAGGGTGTGGAGGATTTACGAGAAAAGGTTTTAAAAATAGGCATTTGATTCTTGGAGAAGTTCTTAATTCTTCAACCAAGTAACGGGAAGGCTTCTTTTAGAAGTTGGTTGCGTCAATTACATCTGGGGGGAAATGACACATTTGAGGGTTTTAGCAGCTGATGGGCTGTTGTTGGAGAGCAGAGGAGTGGTGTTATGTACATATTAGTCAGAATAATTGACGCTGGAGAGAATACAGGGCTAGCACTCGGCTCGGAGACAAATAAATACAGGAGGTAACGAAAGAGCGTGATTCATCGCACATGTTGCAAAGGAGGAGGATGGATCGATGGACAGCGGAAACGGAACGTGGATTGAAGGCAGCATCGGCCATCGCAATAATGAAATGACAGTACTATCGATAGAATGAAAGTTTATAGATTTAACCTTGTGACAGCAGCATTGAAACGCACAACCTTCTGAAGAAGTGGTGAGGGAACGAATTACAAAACCTACAATGCAGTTTGCAACGGTTACTCGGTTAATACTTGGAATTATCAACATACCAGGAACAACAATGTCAAGAAAGAGGGAAGCATTAATCAAGGGAAAGGATATGCGGTTGATCGTGGTTTTCGAGAATTAGTAGTTGGACAGAACTTACCAGGAACAACAACAACAGAGAGGACGTGGTGCTAAACAGGCTGAATTCTCAGAAGTGCGCACCAGAACCGAAAAGCAAATGTCAGCCAAGGAGAATTATCAAAACTAAAGGAAGCCGCCCAGAAGACATTACCCTTTATTATTGCAACATCCCACTCGGTTGTTCCCAAACTCCGATTCATTGCTGTAAGCATAAGGCGATAAGGCCATAAGACCAGAAGAAATAGGCACAGGGGTTGACAATCCAGCCGCTGGAGCCTCCTTTGCAATTCACTAAGTACACGGCTCATCCGAGGTTCGTTCAGTCCACTATCCCTGCCCAGTCATCATAAACCTAAAGTATATACTGTCCACTCAACCCGAAACATGCACAGGGACTTGCTCCATAACTTTGTGACGAGGAGCACTGTAGATGGCCCTCTAAGGGAAGAAATTGTACCCAATCGCAGTAATAAATATCGCCCCTTTTTCTGAGATCGTGCCCTTTGATTCTGCATACTCCCGTGACAGGAAATATTTCCTCGGTCCCTGTCTACCTCCTAAGAATCATAAATGTTCATAAATGGACCTTCATCGTTCTTCTGAACTCCAAAGAGTAGAGTCCCAACGTACGGTGTACACATTCCAGTTTCTCTGTTTTTCTGGGGAGAAACTCTCTCTTAATCCACTCCGATGAAATAATGCATTTCATTAAATTGGGGGTGGGGGGGGGGGTGGACAGCATTCTTTATGTAGTCTCGTTGGTTCGTTGTACCTTTCCAGTAAGATATCCCGAAATTGAAATTCCAATCCCTTTGAAAAACGGCCGACATTCTATTCGACATCTGTATTACCTGTTGCTCTTGTCTGCGAGGTTCCAGACACAAGTACCCCCAGTCCTTTTGTGATTCACCTTTCAGCAATTTTTCTCTATTTCAAGAATACTCTATTCTGTCGGTTTTCCACCCAAAATGAACAATTTCACAATACTCCATATATCCCCAATTAGCAACTTCTTACCCACGGGCATAACTTTTTCAACAGTTCTCTGTTAACTGCTTGTATCCTCTTCTCAACTCGCCTTCACAACTACTATTGTGTCGCCCGCAAACGTGCCTGATATAAATTCGCTTCCACCCTCCAAGTTACTCTCCCAACACTGACCCCTGAAGCACCGCACTGATCAAAGATTGCCAACGTGAAATGTGCCCCCCAAAGAACTTCGGATTCTGAAATTTCTTCCCGTTCTCGGTGGAGCCGCTGGTGTCTGTCAGTGTCGGAGGTACTGCTTCAGCCTGGCACTTTGATAATTCATTGAAAATACACCATTTTATCGAGAACAGCGAAAATCTCCGGTGACACAATCACTGATATTAATTACACCTCAAGCACAAACAGTTTCAATTAACTTCCAACCCTCCCGTACTTACTGTACCTCTGAATATTTATCCGGCCTGGGTGCGATGTGACAGAGGAGCAGAATGCAAGTTCGCTAGAAGTGGCAAGTTTTTAATCTCAGGAATGTTGTTGGAGCAGGGGTCACTCAGTAGGGTTCACGGAAGGGGGGAGTTCTGACCAAACAACGGGAGCAACAAGGACAGGGAATAAGCAGCAGGATTCTTGGAGGCCGGGATTTATCGCCAGAAAACAGGAACGAGGGACAGGAAGCAGTCAGCAGGGCAAGCGGAAACCCGAATCCAAACTCCATCAAGGATGATCCTCCATCTAAAACTTTTATTCGCAATCACTCCCCTTGCCAGTTGATATCTTGTACGCGCTGAGTTCTATTTATCGTCTCTTCAACAGCTTCTCTCCACCGTTCACTCTGGAAGAGTATTCTACAGCTTTACGGTCCTCCGATGAATGAAGTCTCTCCTCACCTGCATCTTACCCCAAAACGAGACAATGCCACCTCGTCGCATATCACGCCACGCACAAACGTTTCATCTGATGGAAATTGCGTTGTACATTGTGGACGTCCTTTCCTCAATGGTGCAGATTGAGTACACGATCAGACGATGGCTATCTACTAAACTTAGCTAATTAGTACCTAAGATAAAGCATTTCAACTACTCCAGTGCTGTCCCTCGCATAAGAGAAGTCGTTTGCCATCTGCCATGCAACAAATAGGTTCCGTTTAAGAAGTTACTTCATGAGCTTTGCAGATGGTGCCACTCTGGCAGTTAGATGCCTTTGAATAAGGCAGAATACTTCATATTTCAGCGCCTATTAGCTGAATTGAATTAAACCATTCCAAGTATTTCAATATTGCCCTTCACAAAACAGTAATGCACAATCTGCCACACAACTAGATTCGTTTGATGGAGCTTATTTCAAACATTGCGAATAAGCTTTGCAGATGATGCCAAACTCACAGTTAGATCCCTTTGAATGTGAAAGGGAACGTTATACTGCTATGGCTATGCAAACTTGTTTCACAATGGAATCAACCATTCCAGCTACCACAATACTACTTCAAATAAAGAGTAGTTTACAATTGGTCATGCGACAAGTAGATCCAGCTGAAGGAAATTCCTTCCTGTATTGCTAACTCACTTTACGTCCTCTGTTCTACTTCCTATACACACACGACTGCCTGAAAGCATGTATCACCAGGCTCAGGAACAGTTTCTATCCCGCTGCTCTGAGACTATTGAACAGTACGATAATATAACATAAGATATCTTCATTAGTCACATGTACATCGAAACACACAGTGAAATGCATCTTTCGCATAGAGTGCTCTGGGGGGCAGCCCACAAGTGTCGCCACACTTACAGTGCCAACATAGCACACCCACAGCTCCTAAACTGTACGTCTTTGGAATGTGGGAGGAAACCGGAGCACCCGGAGGAAACCCACGCAGACACGGGGAGAACGTACAAACTCCTTACAGACAGTGGCCGGAATTGAACCCGGGTCGATGGGCTCTCGACCTCGCAGTATTCCTGGTTATGGCCTTGCACTTCATTGTCTGCCTGCACTGCACTTTCTCTGTAACTGTAACACTTTATTCTGCATTCTGTTATTATTTTCCCTCGTACTACCTCAATGCATTGTTGTAATGAAATGATCTGTATGGATGGCATGCAAAACAAAGTTTTTCACTGTACCTCCGTACGTATAACAATAATAAACCAATTTACCAACTTCCATCAATTGAATCAATTTGTTTTGTGACAGATTTTAACAATAAATAACCTCTAAAAGACAGTGGGGCGGGTACATGGATAAGAAAGGTTCCGAACGTCATGGGCCAAACGCTGGCAAATGGGACTAGCTTGGATGGACATCTTGGTCGGCATGGACCAGTTGGACTGAAGGGCCTGTTTCCGTGCTGTGTGATTGTATCACTCGGAAAGATTGTTCCCTACTTCGCTTTATGTGAAGAACAATGCTTTCTATTTCATTGAAGAACTTAACTGTATATATTTAATAACCTTTGTGGTATAATGAACTGTCTGATCCAAATGCATCTGTCTGGGAGTGGAGAAACATCTGCAAACCTCAATCACAATACAAATATGTCTATGTGATTTATTCAACCGGGGCGCCCATAAATGCCATATGTCTCAAATAAGGCGACTTACTGCCAAATGAAAGAAAGAATCTATAACTTCATGAGGTCTAGATCGTTCTTCCTCTCTGTAACCACTCGAGTAGTCCTTCTGTTATTCTCAAACTCTTCTATCAAGACTGGAGACACAAGAGAATGCAGATGCCGGAACCTGGAGAAGAAAAGACAACTTACTGCTGGAGATATTCAGCGGTCAGGCAGCATCTGTGGGGGAAAATGGGCTGGATCTCAACATGAGACGTGGACTGTCCATTTCCCTCCATAGATGCTGCCTGACCCGCTGAGTTCCTCCTGCGCTTTCGGTGTTGCTGCACGAATGTGCACAGTAAACTGAATGCACAGTAGCCAGTTTGAACAAGTAATAGCTGAGATTTTCCAGTATGTTCCCATGAGCGGTGAATTAGTGAAATACTTGGACCTATGGCGGGTTATCCGGTGGACAGTCTGATTCCCATTCAGACAGGCAAACCAGTGAATGGGAATTAACATAGGCGATGAACTATCACTTGGATAGTGCAGTTTATGATGTGGCCGGATGATGTCACTGTCGAGCTGCCAGAGCATGATTCAGTTCCTGCAAAAAAAAACAGAGGAAATTATGAACAGAACATGAGCCAAGCCCGGGGAGCGGGTGGGGGGAACGGAGGGGTGACTACAATGTGCTTGGTTATCTTCGCACTGTGAGAAATGCAAACAAGATCATAGCTCCTGACTATTTTGCCCACTGATACTGGGTCAGTCTGGTTATCATCCTAGGTTGCTGTTCCTGGTCCTTAGCTCTGGTCAGTGTTGGTGCATCTGCCCGGTGTTCTGCACCGGGCTATTGTCCAGTGACTCTGGATTAGTGCAAGGGCTTCAGCCCCGGTTCTCCTCATCTTTACCTTCTGACCGAGCGTTATTCTGGGGGAGTCAGTCGAAATTTGCTAGTGCTACTCGGGAGGGTTTAAACCAGAATGGAAGGGGCGTGGGACTCTGAGCAGTACAGTGGCTGCTGAGAAATCAGTAGCCAATGAGAGCAAGTTGAGTCGTCAGGATTGACAGGAACACCGTAAAGCGGGAGGAAAGACCATTGCATTTATTTTAATGCAAGAGACATTTTGTGAAATGTGTCCAAGAAAGCTTCCTTTATCAATATATGGAGGGACCTACTAAAGGAGGTACAAGACTGGACTTCTTCCTGGGGAATGAGGTCGGGCAACTGATGAAAGTGTCTGTCGGCGAGCACTTTGAGTCCCGTGACCATAATTCTATCGGTTTTAAAATAGTCCTGGAGAAGGATACAAAGATTACTAGGGAGAAGGTGCTAGGAAAACTAAATAGACTAAAGACTGATGTCTCCCAGACCGGATGAGGTGCATCCCCGGGTTCTGAAGGAGGTGGATTTAGAGACAGCGGAGGCATTGGCGATTATTTTCCAGAAATCGATAGATTCCGGCGTGGTTCCGGAGGACTGGAGGGTCGCAAATGTAGTTCCGTTGTATAAGAAAGGAGGGAGGCAGCATAAAGGTAATTACAGACCTATTAGTCTGACGTCAGTGGTGGGAAAGTTATTGGAATCTATCCTCAAAGACGGGGTTACGGAATACCTAGAGGCGCAGGGCAGGATAGGTCCTAGCCAACATGGTTTTGTGAAGGGAAGATCCTGCCTGACCAACCTATTGGAGTTTTTTGAAGAAATCACAGGCAAGGTGGATAAGGGAGAGGCGGTAGATGTTGTGTATTTAGACTTTCAAAAGGCCTTTGATAAGGTGCCTCACAAGAGACTGATTAATAAGATGAGAGGTCATGGAATTACAGGTAGGATAACAGAATGGGTGGAGCATTGGCTGGTTGACAGGAAGCAAAGAGTGGAAATAAAAGGATCTCATTCTGGCTGGTTACCGGTTACTAGTGGTGTGCCGCAGGGGTCGGTGTTGGGACCGCTTCTTTTTACCTTGTACATTAACGATTTGGATGATGGAATAAATGGTTTCGTGGCTAAGTTTGCGGATGACACCAAGATAGGAGGAGGAGTAGGGAGTATTGAAGAGATAGGAAGGTTGCAGAGGGACCTAGACAGTTTAGGAGAATGGGCAAGGACATGGCAGATGAGATTCAATGTAGGGAAATGTGCAGTTGTACACTTTGGAAGCAGAAATAAGCGGGCAGATTATTATCTAGGAGGAGAGAAAATCCAAAGCACGGAAGTACAAAGGGACTTGGGGGTACTCGTGCAGGGTACCTTAAAGGTTAACCACCAGGTCGGATCGGTGGTAAAGAAAGCGAATGCTATATTGGCATTCATTTCGAGAGGTATAGTGTATAAAAGTAATGAAGTATTGATAAGGCTCTACGGGGCACTAGTGAGGCCTCATTTGGAATATTGTGCGCCGTTTTGGGCCCCACATCTTAGGAAGGATGTGCTGACGTTGGAGAGGGTTCAGAGGAGATTTACGAGGATGATTCCAGGAATGAAAGGGCTTAAGTATGAGGAGCGTTTGTCGGCTCTTGGACTGTACTCATTGGAGTACAGAAGAATGAGAGGGGACCTCATAGCGACATTTAAAATATTGATAGGAAAGGACAGAGTAAATGTGGCTAGGCTGTTTCCCTTGGTGGGTGAGTTCAGGACCAGAGGGCACAATCTTAGAATTAGAGGGTATAGTTTCAAAACAGAGATGAGGAAAAATTTCCTTAGCCAGAGGGTGGTGAATTTGTGGAACTCCTTGCCACGTACAGCAGTGGAAGCCAGATCAGTGTGGGCGATCAAGGAGGAGATAGATAGATATCTAAATAGTCAGGATATCAAGGGATATGGGGATAAGGCCGGTAATTGGGATTAGAATAGTTTTTTTTAATTATTTTTTTTATTTTTATTTATTTTTTTTCTTTTTCTTCCCCCATTCCCCATTTGTCATTTCTATTTCCCTTTCCTTGGAGCAGACTCGATGGGCCGAATGGCCTGCTTCTGCTCCCTTGTCTTGTGATCTTATGATCTTGTGAACCGATTCACAGGTTAAGGTCCTCAACTGGGGCAGAGCAAATTTCGGAGCCATTAGGAGGGACCTTGCAGTTGTTGTTCGGGCGAGATTGTTTGCAGGGAAATGAGCGTCTGCCTAGTGGGAAGCTTTTAAAAGTGTGATGCCAGGAGTTCAGCGCTTGCATGTTCCTGTTATGGTGAAGGGGGCAAAGGCTGGCAGGTTTCGGGAACTCTGGTTGACGAAAGATATTGACTCTGTGGTTAAGAAAAAGAAGGGGGACAACGATTGAATAAGCAATTGCGATCTAATGAATCCCTTGATGAATACAAGATGTGCAGGTGTGCACTTAGGAGAGAAGTGAGGAGGGGAAAAAGAGGATATGAGAAGGATCTGGTGGACAAGGTGGGCCAAAATCCCAAGAAATTCCATAAGAAATTCTATATTAAGAGTAAAATGGTGGCGCGAGAGAGAGAATAGGTCCCCTTAACGATCAGCAGGGCCGCCTGTATTTGAAACCAAAGGAAATGGGAGAGACTTCTAATAAATATTCCTCTTTAGTTTTTACTGAGGCGAGAACGATGAAAGCTAAGGAAATGGGGGAAGTGAGTGATGATGCTTTGGACCACACACGAATGCGCAGGGAGGAGGTATTGGAGGCCTTAAAAATGCATTAAGGTGGATAAATTCCCCAGGGCCTGAAACTACAGGTTTATGTATATAGGTAATATATATATTATCATAATTCTACATAGATATGTAATATCTATAGTGCACCCAACGTAATGCATCACCGAACCCACTCCAAACACAAGGACGCCGATTATATACCCAGAGTGATCTTCAATGAATGAGTGAACCTGTTCACAGCGTAAACTGGCAAATATCTTCCCACACAGAAAACAATGGGAGCCAAGTGATCACCGCGGTCAACAGGCTCTGGGACCAAATAAATGTGGGAATCAGACCGATACTCCAGTTGGTCGGGGGGGGGGGGGGGTCTAGACAAATATCCTAATAAATGTGCGACCAGCAACCACACCCGGATAAATCTCAAACCCGAACAGACTCACGAACAAATGTCCGACCCAGACCCACACACGACAATATCTGTGATCCAGCCACACACCCGTTCCAACGCCAGATACAGATCCACCTTGGAATAAATGTGGTGCCCAAACGAAAGGTAAAATTTTGTACAATACCAGAACCACGCACGAATTAATGTTGGATGCAGGCACGCACTCCAATGGGCATTGGACCAGACCAACGCCATAATAAGTAGACGAAGAACTAGACCTGAATAAGTGCAATACTCAAATAAACCCCCGGTTAACGTGGACCAGGTGCAAACCAGACTAAATGCAGGACGAGGTCCAGACCGAATTTCTTTGGACCCACGACCCCTACACCAGAATGAAAGTGTGACCCAGGTTCGCACCTGAATGAATCTAGAATCTAGACACATCCGAATTCAATGCGGGACCCAGACACATTCCAGAATACATTTTAAAAGCATAGACAGTACTTGTTACTCCCAGCAAGTCAGACAACATCTGTGGAATCAGAAACAGATTGAACCTCTCAGATGGATAACCCAACGTAACTGGATAGGGAGATGAAAGGTTTTCTTCCATTGAGACTGGGTGACGCGTGAATAAACAGAATGTCTCTGACGGGGTGAGGGTGGGGTTGTGGAGGGAGCCGAACATGAAGTCTCCTGGTTGAGAGTTTGAGGAGGGGGGTAGGGGGGAGAAAATACAAACAAGCGAAAATAAAGGCTATGAGTGTGAGGCGAGTGAATGAGTGAGAGAGAGAGAGAGGGGGAGGGAGGGAATAATATAAAAAAAAGGGTGTTGTTTTTATATTATTCGGTGTTGTTTCTGAAGCCTACGTTTGCCTTCTTATTGCAGGTCAGGAGGCCACGGACAGATCGGTCAGTGTGGGAGTGGGAGGGAAGTTCAAGTGAGAGCCAACGGGAAGCTCAGAGTCTTCCGTGCAGACCACAGGAACTCCCGGTCCCTAAAGTCACAAATACACGTCTCTTTCTCTCACTCTGTCTGGATTTATTCTTAGAGCGTATGCATTTACAATGTCCTTGCTTCTCTCAGGACCTCCTGGGATACTATACTCTCGTACACAGAATTAGACGGCACTGAAACAGGCCCCTCGGCCCAACTCGTCCAATCCGAACCAATTTGCCTACCCGAGCTAGTCCCATTTGCCTGTGTTTTGCCCATATTCCTCTGGACCTTTCCTTTCCATATACCTGTTCAATTTTTTTTCAATCGTTGTAATTGTACCCGCCTCTGCCACTTCCTCTGGCAGTTCATTCCACATACTCACCACCCTCTGTGTGAGAAGGTTGTCCCTCAGGTCTCGTTTAATATTTCCGCCCTCGCCTTTCTATACCTTCTAGTTTTTGACTCCACCTCCCCAGGAAAAAAAGGCGGTGACGATTCATCTTATTTATGCCCCTCGTAATTTTATACAAGGTCACCCCTCAGCCTCCTAAGCTCCAGAGAAAAAAGCCCCAGTCTATCCTGTCTCTTCTTATAACTCAAGACCTCCAGTTCCGGTAACATCCTTGTGATTTTTTTTTCTGCAGCTTTTCTAGCTTATTGACATCATTCCTACAGCTGGGCCATCAGAACCGCACACATAACTCCAGATGTGGTCTCACCAACGTCTTGGACAGTTGCAACATGGTGTCTCAACCCCTGTAAATGCCCCGATCGACAAAGGCAAGAATGCCAAATGCTTTTTTCTTCGACATGTCTATTTGTGTCGCCACTTTCAGAGAACTATGTACTTGTACTCCTAGGTCTCTCTGTTCTACAAACCACTCCAGGGCCCTGCCATTTACTGTGTAAGTCCTGCCCTGGTTTAACTTACCAAAAATGACACCTCGTACTTGTCCGACTTAAATTCCATCCTGCTATTCCTTGGCCCATTACGTCAGCTCATCTAAATCCTTTTGTAATCTCAGAGAACCTTCTTCGCCGTCCAATACAACCACCAATTTTGCTGTCATCCGCAAAGTTACCAACCATGCCAAATGCATTCTCCAACAACTCTCCAGTACTACCCCTCTGACTCTCTCCACCAAACAAATTTTGTATCCAATTGACTCTTTCATCCTGGATCTACGTGATCTAAGCTTCTGGACCAGCTTACTGTATGGGGCCTTTTTAAAGGCCTTGCTAAAGTACATGTTGACAATGTCTACATCGATCCGCTGGGTCACCCCTTCTTAAAAACTCGATCAAATTTGTGATCTATGATTTTCCACCCACAGAGCCACGCTGACTATGCCCAATCAGTCCTTAACTTTCCAAATCCAGGTAGATCCTGTCTCTCAGAATGCCCTCCAGTAGCTTTCCCACCACTGATTTTGGACTCACCGGCCTGTATCTCCCTGGCTTGTCCTTTCAGCCCTTCTTAAATAAAGGCACAAAATAAGACATCCTCCAGGTTTCCAGTACCTCACCCATTGGCTAGCGATGACACAATTATCTCTGCCAGGGCTGCAGAAATGTCTTCCCTACCTTCCCACAATGTTCCAGAATACCACTGGTCAGGACCCGGAATTTATGCAACTTTATGCACTTTAAGACAACCAGCACCTCCTCGTATTTCTGAATCTCCGGGAATATCCCTTTTTAGGGCATTGAGTACAGGAGTTGGGATTTCAGGTTGCAACTGTACAAGTAACCCCTCCCCTCTTTTTGTCTTCCCTCATTCCTGTGGCCTTTCCCCCTCTCTTTCCCCTTGCCCCGCCCTCATGACCTGCCTACCTATTCCCCACTTCCTTCCCTTTATTCCACGGTCCACTGCCCTCTCTAACTGGATTCTTTCTCCTTCAGCCCTTTGCCTCTTCTACCTATCACCCCTCAGCTTCTTACTTCTCCCCCTCCCCCACCCCCACCCTCCTACCTTCCCCCCTCACCTGAACTCACCTGTCACCTGCCTGTATGTGCTCCTCCCCCTTTCCCCACCTTCTTATTCCGACTTCTGCCCTCTTCCTTTCAAGTCCTGATGTAGGGTCTCGACCCGAAACGTCGGCTGTGTATTTGCCTCCATAGATACTGCCTGACCTGCTGAGTTCCTCCAGTATTTTGCGCATACAGTAGAAAGGAAAGCATTTCAGAAACACCCGTGCAGGAAAAGTCTCATAATCGGCGCAAATACGACGGAGGTGGAAGGAAATGGAGTACGGAATGGAGTCCTTACTTGAGGCGGTGTCTTTCTCTCTTTATCCCTTTTGCATCGGCGAACATCAGAACTGCTGGGAAAGTTCACGATTTTGTACAATGTTGGAAGATGTGACTGAATCCGCAGACTCCACGCCGCTTCTTTCCAATCTCATCCGTGGCGTTTAATCCGTTTTCAAGCACATTAACTACCTTAGTCGCGTTTCACCGACACTGACTCCTTTTACATCTTGGCTTGTACCAGACTGTTGGTTCCTCGGTATTTCTGGCTGATCTTCTGCAGTTTCTTGCACGAAAACAGGCACAAAGCAGTCACTAACTTCCTCCGCCATTTCCTGTATCACGTTTCACATTCTCTTCTGTCTGAATATAAGGAACCCATAACTGCCCCCTCACTGGTCTGCTCTTTCTTCATATCGACAGAAGCTCTTATATAAACTCTACGGTTTACGCCCCTTGCTGGTTTGCTCTCATTTGCATTGTTGTTTTTCTGATTAATTTCTTCCTCCTTTGGAGAACTCTAAAGCCCTCCTAATCTTCAGGTTTACTTCTTTTTGTGCTGGTAATTTCTTGCGCCTTTTCCTTAGATTTAATGCAATCTTTAATTTTGCTGTAATCCATTGTTGCATGAGTTCCCTGCTGTGCCATTGTGCCTTAAAGCCTCTTAAATAATTTAGCCTGCAGTGTAGAAACCCTGGCAAAGAAGCTGACAGATCCCTTCAAAACCAAGAAGATGGTTGAGGAACGGAACGTTACTGATCGGGAACAGAAACGTGCAATGAAATCCCAATCGTGCGGCTGTGCTCAATGATCAGGTGCAGGAACTTTTGCTGATTCCACTGCACGGATCTACGGTCAGTGGGTAGCGATAAGGAGTGAAAAAACCGAGCCGACACCAGCCACGAACACAGGCTCACGCAGTTATAATCCGGAGTAGAAACCTAAACTGGTACCTCAACACTGACGCCGGGATCACTGTGTAACGATAAGCACAGGAGTTTAGGCTGGTTGAGCACATGGACCCAAATTCAGTTGCCAATGATCAGGAGCTGTGGCTTACCCGAATCTCCCACTTCATCCAGGGATAGCGAAACACCTTCCAATTCCGCTTGCTAACGTTTGCTCTTGTTCGAACTGAATGGAGAACCTCACAGCCCGGAGGTCACATCAGCCGGACGCACCAGACATGGGGACATTCCCAAGTGTAAGTTCATTCCCAATTCTCTTTTCCATTCACTGTTTTCCCTATCTGAATGGGAATACCACGGTTTAATGGATAACCGCGCCGCAGGTCCGAATATTTCACTACGTCACTGGTCACAAGGACCCAAGGGAAAATCTCAACGATTACCTTTTCAAACTGGTTTCTGCGGCTATAGCTTGCTGGATAAAATAACTGACTGATTCTCCTACTCGCAGTTAACACCGTGACGATTATGGTCCTGTCCCGGGGAAGGTGTTTGATCTATACAGCAAGCTAAGAATTCCATTTAAGAATAAACATTGTCCCTTCCCCTATCATCCTCCCACCAGTTATGTTAAATCATGCCTCCTGTCCTTTGACATCCTGCGAAGGCAAATAGGCCTTTCCTATTTATTCTATCTCCTCTCCTCTTAATCTCATACACTTCAAATAAGGTCACGTTGCCAAACTAACCGGACCACCCGCAACTTCCTGCAGTCTAGCTCTTTCTCCCTCATTGTCAACGACTCGTCCAGTTGTATTTTTGCAAACTTCTGCATCATGCCCCCTACATTTAAATCGCGACCATCAAGAACACTGTGAGGCACAAGCACACAGCAGGGGAAAAAATGGTCCAACTATGAACTACAAGAAACATCAAAAGCACTATTAAGTGTATTGGAAAGTTGTAAAATTTTGCTAGAAGAAGCACTGAGGATTTGAGCACTGCATAATTCATCGAAAGATGACCAATTCGTAGATAAAGAAAGGGGAAAATTCAATAGGAGGACAAACGTGCAAGGGACATTTGAGAAGCAAATTATAATACCGTCAATAGTTCTGCAAAACGAGAAAGACTAAAGGAGGTAAATGTAAGTCCCTTACGAACAGAAACAGGTGTAAGTACAATGGGAATAAAAAACTGTCAGTGGAATGAAGCAATTGAGACATTTTAGTTTGCTCGTCCCTTTTCGTTTGAGCGTCTCCAATAGTCTCGGGATCTATATTAGTATGAGGGTCTCTGTTAGTTTGGAATCCACATTAATTTGAGCATCCCTGTTCGTCTGTAGTTTCTGTGCCTTTAGGGTCCCTGTTAGTTTAAGGTCTCTGTTAGTTTGGTGCCTTCATTTG
Source organism: Pristis pectinata (assembly GCF_009764475.1). Lineage (NCBI taxonomy): Eukaryota > Metazoa > Chordata > Chondrichthyes > Rhinopristiformes > Pristidae > Pristis > Pristis pectinata. The sequence continues at coordinate 39,449,312 of NC_067424.1, forward strand.
TTTGGCATAGCTATTGTCTGTGAATCTCATTTAGTTTGCGGGACAATGTATTTCCGCGTCTCTTTTAGTTATTTGGTCTCCATTACTTTGCAGGTTTCTATTTCATAGAGCTGTACGGCACGGAACACATGCCCTTCCGTTTTCTCTCCGGTCTCTCAAGTCTCTCCGTTCTACAGCACTCCCCAGGGCCCTAACAATACTGTATAATACCTGCTCTGGTTTGTCTTAACAAGATGCAACACCACGTATTTATTTGAATTAAACTCCGTCTGCCATTCCTGGGCCCAATAGCCTAGATGATCAAGATCCCGTTGTAATCTCATATAACCTTCATCACAGTCCACTACCCCACCAATTTTAATATCATTTAGTAACCATGCTACCTACATTCTCAGCCAGATCCTTATTCTAAATGACGAACAACAGTGGACCCACCACCAATCTCTGCAGCACACCGCTGGTCACAGTCTTCCAGTGTGTATAGATTCAACCAGCTCCATCACGGGCACAACCCTCCCCAGCATCGAGGACATCTTCGAGGCGGTGCCTCAAGAGGGCGGCACCCATCATTACGGACTCTCGCCATCGGGTCATGCCCTCTTCATGTTACTACCATCGGGGAGGAGGTACAGGAGCTGGAAGACCCACACTCAACGATTCAGGAACAGCTTCTTCCACTCCGCCGTTAGATTTCTAAACGGTCCATGAACCCATGAACACTACCTCATTATTCCATTTTGCATTATTTATTTATTTTTGTAATTTATATATTTTTATGTATTTGCACTGTACTGCTGCTACAAAACAACACATTTTGCGTTATATGTCAGTGACAATAAATCTGATTTTGATTCTGAAAAAAACACCTTTTGTATCCAATTGGCTAGCTCGCCCTGGATCCCATGTGATCTAAACTTCTGGACCAGCCTACCATGTGGAACCTTGTCAAAGGTCTTGTTAGAGTCCATGTAGATAACATTTACCACGCTGCCCTCTTCTATCTTCTTTGTCACACCTTCAAATATCTCAATCATGATTTCCCATCCACAAAACCATGCTGACTATTCCTACCCAGTCCCTCCCTTTCCAAATACATGTGGATCCTGTCTGTCAGAATCCCCTCCAATAACTTACACACATTTGACTTTACGCTTACCAGTCTATAGTTCCCAGGTTTTTTTCTTGGCAGCTTGTCTTAAACAAAGGCACGACAATAGCCACCCTCCAGTCTTCCAGCACATGAATGATAAAATTTCTCTTCTAGGGGTCCCCGCAATTTCTTTCTTAGCTTCCCACTATGTCCCAGTATATGCTTGATCATTTCCAGGGGATTTATCAACCTTTATTTGTTTTAAGACATCCAGAACCTCCCATTGACATCATTATTAACTTCCCTGAGTTCCCTAGCATCCATGTCTTTCTCCGCGGTAATATTCGTTTAGGACCTTGCCCATCTCCTATGGCTCCACACATAGACAACCTTGTTGATCCTTAGGGGGCTCAATTCTCTTCCTATTTAATCTTTTGCCTTTAATGTATCTGTAGAATCTCTATGGATTCTCCTTTATCTGCCAGAGCTGTTTTAATGTCCCTATCGTGTACTACACCCTCAATATTCCTCAAGGGATTCACTTCTTCCCAGCTTCCTGTACCTGCCTCCTTTTTTCTTGACTAAAGCCTTAATATCTCTTGTCCACCAGCGTCCCCTGCTCCTTCCTCCCAGCCTTGACCTTCACTCTTGCAGAAGCATGATAGCCCTGAACTCTTGCTATCTCTCTTCTAAGACCCTCCCACTTGCCAGACGTCCCTTTACCTGCAAATATCCCACCCTGCCAACCCTCAATCAGTTTTTAAAAGTTCCTGTCTAATCCCATCAAAATTGGCCTTGCCCAATTTAGGGCTTTAACTTATGGACCAGTCCTATCCTTTTCCACAAACATTTTAATATTAATAGAACTATGATCACTGGTCCCAAAGTGCTCTCCTGTTATCACTTCAGTCACTTAACCCTGCACATTTCCCAAGAAGAGGTCGAGTTTTGCTCCTTCTCTGGTAGGGCCATCTGCATACTGATTGAGATTTTTTTTTACTGAACACACTTAACAAATTCCTCCCCATCCAAGCCCCTAACACTGTGGCAGTCCCAGTTGATGTCTGGAAGGTTAAAATCGCTGCTACTACAACCCTATCATTCTTACAGCTATCTGCGATCTCAACTTACATCGTACAGCAACAGCTACCAACATATTTGCTCCTCTATTTCCCGCTGACCATTGGGAGACCAATGGTACAGTCCTATCAAAGTGATCATCCCTTCTTATTTCTGATTTTCACCCATATAGCCTCACTGAACAAATCCCCAGAAATATCCTAAGTAGTGCCATGATGTTCTCCCTAATCAAAATAAAATATCTCCCACTGCAAGAAATTGCAGAGAGTTGTGAACACGCCCCAGTCTATAACGAAAACCAGCCTCCCCTCCATTGACACTGTCTAACTTTCAACTGTGTCAGGAAAGCAATCAACATAATCGAAAACCCCACCCACCCCGGCCATTCTCTCTTCTCTCCCTTTCCATTCGGCTCAAGATACAAACGCTTGAAAACATGTACCGCCAGACTCAAGGACAGCTTCTATCGCGGTGTTATAAGACTCTTGAGCAGACCCCTTGTACGATAAAGATGAACTCTTGATCTCTCAGTCTAGCTCGTCATGGTCCTTGCACCTTATTGTCTACCTGCACTGCACTTGCTCTGTAACTAGAACACGACGTTCTGCATTCTGTTATTGCTCTTCCTTTTGTACTACCTCAGTGTACTTATATTTGGAATGATCTGTCTGGATGGCATGCAAAACAAAGCTTTTCACTGTATCTCGGTATGTGACAATAACAAACCAATTACCAATTACCCCTCGTCTCTTACCCCACCTCGATCACACCTGCAGCATCTGTACCCCAGAGCATTCAGCTGACAGTCCTGCCAGTCTCTCGACCATGTTTCTGTAATAGCTATAATATCTGAGTCCCATGTGCCTATCTGTGCCCTGAGTTCATCTACTTTACCTGTCATCCTTCTTGCATTAAAATAAATGCAGTTTAGTCTATCAGACCTTCCTCCTTCCCTGTCCTGCCCTGTCTGTCCTGCCTACTGAACTTGCTCGCTTTAACTTCTGTATTTGCCTCAACCTTCTCATTTGCCTCGCTGCCCTTTAGGGTTCCCACCCCTCCGCCAGACTAGTTTAAACCCTCCTTAGCAAATCTCCCCACCAGTATATCGGTCTCTCTCCAGTTTAGGTGCAACTCTTCCCACTTATACATGTCACCTCTCCCCAGAAGAGATCCCAGTGGTCCAAAAAGTAGAATCCCTGCCCCTGCACCAGCTACTCAGCTACTCAATCACCTGTCATATTCTCCTATTCCTACGTGGCACCAGTTATAATGCAAAGATTACAACCTTCAAGGTTCTACTTTTTAACGTCCGGCCTAACTCCCTATATTTATTCTGTAGGACGGCATCCCTTTTTCTACCGATGTCATTGATAACAAAATGTACAACAACCTCTGGCTGCTCACCCTTCCCCTTGAGAATTTCCTGCAGCTGCTCAGAGACATCCTTGACCCTGACACCCGGGAGGCAACATACCATCCCGGTATCTCGTTTGTTGCCACAGAATTTCACGTATGTCCATCTAACTATCGACTCTCCTACCACTGCAGCTTTCTCAGTCTCCGCCCTTCCGGCAGTTGTGGTGCCACAGACCTGGCTGCTGCTGCTCTCCTCTGACAGGCCGTACCCCAACAGTGCCCAAAATGGTAGATGTGTTATTGAGGGGAATCGCCACAGCGGAATTCCGCACTATCTGCCTATCCCCTCTACCGCTCTTAGCGGTCACCTAACTACCTGTCGCCTGCTCCTTAGGTGTGACCACCTAGCTAATACTCCTGCATTTGATGCTCTCATCATAACGGACGCTCCTGAGTGAGTCCAACTGCAAGCTCCAGCCTCTGGATGCAGTCAGGAGCTGCAGCTGGACACGCTTCCCACGGGTATAGTCTGGAAGTCTCTCCGATCGCCCTCATCCTGCAAGAGGAGCATAAGACTGCCCTCACTACCATCCTGACTGCAATTAGGCAAAAGGGGAGAGTTGAAAAGACTTTACCTTATTTTACCTTAATCTGCTGCTCAGCCTCCTCGACGAAGCCTCTCGAGCCAAAGCCTCGGCTCTTTCCTTTCAAACATAGCAGCTGGAACTCAAACGCAGCCGCTCTCAAAACGGCCGCTCATCTCGAGCCTGCCTCATTTATTTTGATTCTAGGGGCTGTGTCTGCCGGAAAGAAGCTTCCTTTTTAAATCTCCCACACCCCTCCTTCTTTACAGCTCGGCAGACACTCGCGAACTGAGTGCCTTCATTAGTTTGGGAGTTTTTGTTAGCTTGACGTTATCCATTCATTTGAGGCTCTCTACTAGCATTATGATCTCTGTTGGCTTCTGAGTGTTAGGTTGGGATCTCTATTCATTTGGTGATTGCTTATAGTTTCAAGGTCCTTGTCGGTTTGGGAGTCTCAGTAAGTCTGGGGTCTCTATTCGCTTGAGAGAAAATCAATTTGAATGTTTCTAATAGTTTGAGATCCCTATTAGATTGAAAGTCTCCATTAGTTTTGGTCTGTATTGGTGTGGGAATCTATTAGTTTTAAGGCCTCTGTTCGTCTTAGAATCTCTATTAATTTTGGGGTTTCTATTAGTTTATGTTTGATTGGATATCTCAGTAATGTGAGGTTCTCATTAGTATGAGACTGCAATAGCTTGCGTTCGCACCGCACTCCCCCCTCAACCCTTACGCACCTCATCCTCTTCATGTTCTACTTCAATTTTGGCATAAAAAGCGTTAGGCTCAAAGGGGTTAAGTGAGACTGTTTGTTCAATGACTGTAATTAGCCCGAGTCTCCTTAGAGCCTATTTGTGTCATCGGAGGGTTTGCTGCTTCTCTTAATAAGGGGTGCCTGTTCACGTTACCATTGAATGCATCGTCTGCCGCACCTACAGGTCTCTGTAGTTGCGCAACGACGGCGAGGCGCGGCCGCTCTGTGGGAAACCTGGAGTGGAATTTTACATCAATGGATCGGGATCTGGGAACTGTAGTCGGGAACGTTACATCAACGGGTCAGGATCTGGGGATGACAGTCGGGAATGTTACCTTAATGGGTCGGGATCCAGGAATGGTAGACCCGAACGCTCCGTCAATAAGTCGGGATGCGGGACCTATAACCGGAGATGATTCAACATTGGGAACAAATGTCTTCTGGGCATTTGAATATCTTTTTACGAATTATGATTTTCTCTCGTTGGAAGAACAATTCATTTTGGCTCTCAGAGGTATTCAACCCATTTATTTTCCCCTCCTTGCCATTTTCACTGTGCCTGGTAAGTAACCCTGTCCGTTTATTTCTCTACAAACCTTGACTAACTGCATTTCTATTCTGCATATCCCCTCTTTCTGCTCTATGGGTTGTTTTGCCGGCTTACCCGCGACTCGTCTAATTGTTGGGCTAATTGTTAGAAGCAATTCGGAGGGACTGCGTAGATATTCACTGGGGAAGGTCGAGATTAAACAGGGGCGGCCGGTAAACTGGAAGATCCCGTTTGGGTAATGATTGTTTTTGTTTTGGAGGTGGGCGGCTTAGTGACTTAGTGATTTAGGTGTATTTCAGTGAAGCTGTTGATAAGGTCCCGTGTGGCAGGCTGGTGAAGAAAGTTAAATTCCACGGGACCCGAGGGAGGGAGGCAAATTGGATCCAAAATTTGCCCAGTGGAGGGGAACAAAGGATAATGGTTGATGTGTGTTTCCGTGACTGGAGCTGTTACCAGTGGGATCCACAGGGTCAGTGCGCCGTCCCTCGCTCTGTGTTGTAGATAGAAATTATTTAGAGCTAAATATGTGTGTGTGGTGGGGGGGGGGGGGGGGGGGGGGGGGGGGGCTGTGATTAAGGATCAAGATGGTACAAAAATTGTGCGTGTAGTTGGCAGTACGGAGACTGCGGGAAGATGGCGATGCTCTGATGAAATAGGCTGAGGAGTGGCAGATAGAATTTAATCCATCGAGGTGTGAAGTAACACCCATTGCAGGAATCAGTGAACCGGCTCTGAACTGTTTTCAATGCATTTGCGTTCTTCCTTAAATATAACCAATACAATGCACAGTACTCCGGATGTGGTCTCACCAATGCCCTATATAACTGGAGCATCACCTCCCTGTGTGTGTGCAGGTTCCCCAGCAATAAATGATAACATTCCGTGACCTAATTACTTGTTGAACCTTTTATGGATCAGCAACTAAGACACCCAGATACCTCTGCATCTCAGGGATCTGCAGCCTCCCTCGATTAAAGTAGTATACTTCCTTTATTGATTCATTTTCCCTCCCAAAATGGGCGATTCCACATTGTCCCACAGAAAACACCACTTTCCAGATCTTTGTCCAATCACAATCTCTTTGTTGCCTCCTCGTGTCCTCTTCATGACATTTTTCCCCACATATCTTCGTGTCATCAGCAAATTCAGAAAACATTCGAGCGATCCCCGTAATTAGTAAAAGTTGGGGTTCCTGCACCCATCCCCTTGAAACATGCAGGACCCCGGGGCCTCCTGCGGTCTCTGACCTGGCACAGTGGCGCTGCTGCTAGAGAGACTGCCTCACATTCAATCCTGACCTCCGTTGCTGTCTGAATCTTGTCCGCACATTCTCCCTATGACGATCAAATTCGTCCAGGCGAAGGGTCTCGACCCGAAACTTCGAATGTCCATTTCCCTCAGATGCTGCCCGACCCATTGAGCTCCTCCAGTAGTTTGTTTGTTGCTCCAGATTCCAGCACCAACTGTGCCTCCATTATTGTACATGTGTGCTCTATAGTAGCCGTGGACTCGCTGGGCCGGTTTGACTCTGAGACTAACACTGCTTCTCTCTCCACGGCCGCTGTCTGACCTCCTGAGCATGTCCGGAACTTTATTTCAGATTTCTAGCATCTGTTACTCTTTGATTCCCTCCCTCCGGCCCCAATCATCGCTGGACACGAGAAAGTATTTGTAAGTCTTGGTATTGGTATTGGTTTACTATTGTCACTTGTACCGAGGTACAGTGAAAAGCTTGTCTTACAAACTGATCGTATAGGTGAATTCATTACACAGTGCAGTTACGAGTTAGTACAGAGTGCATTGATGTAGTACAGATAAAAACAATAACAGTACAAAGTGTCACAGCTACAGAGGAAGTGCAGTGCAATAAGGTGCAAGGTCACAACAAGGTAGGTCGTGAGGTCAGAGTCCATCTCATTGTATAAGGGAACGGTTCAATAGTCTTATCACAGTGGGGTAGAAGCTGTCCTTAAGTCTGGTGGTACGTGCCCTCAGGCTCCTGTATCTTCTACCCGATGGAAGACGAGAGAAGAGAGAATGACCTGGGTGGGTGGGGTCTTTGATTATGCTGGCTGGTTCTCGGTAACTCTGCTAACTATGCTCCCAGCCGCGTGTGTAACGCCCTGTTTACTTCCTCCCTCACAGTGAACTCGGTGGCGATTGTCATCCTCTCCCGGGGCAAGTGCGGTCTGTCCAAGTGTGTCACCCGCTACCTGGTGGCCATGGCAGCGGCGGATCTGACGGTCGTTGTCCTCGACCTGATATGGAGGCACATCCCGATGACTTACCGGGACCAGTTTAGTTTCCTGTGGACCGTCCCCGTGTGTAATATCCACGCCGTCCTGCTTTACGCAGACGCCGACTGTTCCGTCTGGTTCACGGTGGCTTTCACCTTCGACCGATCGGTGGCCATTTGCGGCCAGAAGCTGAAACTGAAGTATTGCACGGAGAAAACGGCGGCCATCGTTCTGTGGACGTTGGCCCTCCTGAGCTGCCTGAAGAACAGCTTCTGGTATTTCATGCTCACCGGAGAGTACAATTTCAACAACGACCCCTGGATTTGCTGGGAGCGGCCGGGTGTCCTGGAATCGCCGGTGTGGGCAGCGGTTGAGTTGATTCACTACCTCATCACCCCGGTGGCCCCGTTTTTTCTGGTTATGCTGTTCAACGTTTTCACCGTCAGGCACATCCTCGTGGCCAACCGAGCCCGCAAGAGACTCCGGGGACCCAGCAGCGGAGAGACTCCCAAGGACTCGGGGACGGACAGCCGCAGAAGTCCATCATCCTGCTCCTGGCGGTCTCGGGCAATTTCATCCTGTTGTGGTCTATCTTCATAGTACATTCTATATGGAACCGGATCTACTGGTTGGGCTATCGGATTGTGGTCCCACCTGAGATTGTGCAAAGGTTGGGCTTCACCATGCAACATCTCAGCTGCTGCACAAATACAGGCGTTTACGCCTTCGCCCAGACCAAGTTCCGAGAGCAGCTGGGGAGGGCGCTGTTATACCCCTTCACTTTCCTCGCGGGCTTATTCAAATAACGAGAGGACCTTGAATCGGAGGCGCCCTCTCTCTTGACATCACCCCCAACCCCCGGCCCACCATCCCACACCCTCTCTCTCTCCGAATCAATCTTACCGCCCTGGTGTAACGATGACCTCGAAAAAAAAAATCACCTCCATCTTCACAATGAGGAAGAAAGTTACGACTTAAAGGAAGATGTTCATGTATATTGAAGTTCAAGGTGCATTTCGAATATTAAACAATTAACGTGTAAATCAAAGTTTGTTTTGTATTGATTTGCGCTGAGATGGTCCGGCACCACAACGTTGATAACGGCGCTGGGCAGTGGGCGCAGGATGAGCACAGGGCACTGACTCCCACCACACTCTCCTCCTCCCTCACTTGGCCGCCCTCTCCCCCCCCCCCCCCCCCCCCCCCCCACCCTCTCATCCTCACACTCTCTCCCTGCTACGTCCCCACGGGGACGGGATGGGGCTAGTCATAGAGCTGTACAGCATATAAACCGGCCCACCGCGTCTATGACGACCCTCATGCCCACCTATACAAATGCCACTCGCCTGCCTTAACTCCATATCCCTCTGTGCCCTGCTCATTCAAGTAGCTGCCCAGATGCCTCATAAATGTTGATACTGTTCCTGCCCCCACCACCTCCTCTGGCAGCTCATTCCAGACATTTTTGTATCGAAAATTTACCCCAGATCACCTCTCCTCCCTCTCCCCTTAAACCTATGCCCTCTAGATTTAGACACCCTTACCATAGGAAACTGACACTTACTTTCTACCCAACACATGCCTCTCATAATTTTATGTTTTAACTCATGTCACCTCTCAGCCTCCGTCACTCCAGCGAAAACAGTCCCAGTCCATCCAGTCTCTCCCTATAACTCAAGCCTTCAATCCAGGCAATATCCTTGTGACATTTTTGCCCAGCTACACTAATTGTATGAGGATCATATCCTTCTATGCCCTGCCTTTTTAAGTATCTGTCACTTTTCTGCATCCTCCCCAGTATAATCACACCTTTCCTATAGTGTAGTAACAACAACTGTACACAATACCCCAAGTGCGGCCTAACCCATGCTTTGTACAACTGTAACGTGACATCCCAGCTCTTATCTTCAGTGCCTCAGCTGATGAAGGCAAGCATGCCATAAGCCATCCCCACCATTCTGTCACCCCATGTTCTCACTTTCAGGGAACTATGTACTTGGACCCCTAGGTCTCTCTGTTCAAAACACTCCCCAGGACCCTGTCATTCACTGAGTATGTCTTGCCCTGGTTTAACTTCCTAAAATGCATCGCTTTGCATTTGTCTGAATTAAATTCTATCTGCCATTCCCTTGCCTACTTTCCCAGATGATCTATATACTGGCTTTACCTTGGACAACTTTCTTGACTGTCCACTACACCATCAATCACAGGAGGTGATGAGTCACCTTGTTGAGTGATGCTGTAACAACAACCTCTCGCTCAATGTCAGTAAAACCATAGAGATGATTGTTGGCTTCAGGAAGGGAAGGAGGACAAACATGCACCAGTTTACATTGGGGTTCGGAGGTGGAGAGAGCCAGCAGCTTTAAACTCCTGGACTTTAACATATCGGATGACCGGTCCTGGGCCCAGCACATAGGAAGGCGCGTCTTTACTTTCTTAGATGGTTAAGGAGGTTTGACTTGTCACCAAACACAAGAAAGAAGTGTCTTTACTTTCTTAGATGGTTAAGGAGGTTTGACTTGTCACCAAACACAAGAAAGAAGTGTCTTTACTTTCTTAGATGGTTAAGGAGGTTTGACTTGTCACCAAACACAAGAAAGAAGTGTCTTTACTTTCTTAGATGGTTAAGGAGGTTTGACTTGTCACCAAACACAAGAAAGAAGTGTCTTTACTTTCTTAGATGGTTACGGAGGTTGACTTGTCACCAAACACAAGAAAGAAGTGTCTTTACTTTCTTAGATGGTTAAGGAGGTTTGACTTGTCACCAAACACAAGAAAGAAGTGTCTTTACTTTCTTAGATGGTTAAGGAGGTTTGGCTTGTCACCAAACTCTAGAACAAACTTCTACAGATGTACTGTTGAAGTATCCTGACTGGTTACATCATGGTCTGGTACAGTGATTGAAGTGCACAGGAACATAAGTTGCAGAGACTAGTGGACTCTGCCCAATACATCACAGGCACATCCCTCCCCACCATCGCTGGTGTGTACAGGAGGCGCTGCCTCAAGAAGGCAACATCCATCATCAAAGATCCCCACCATCCGGGCCGTGCCATCTTCTCGCAGCTACCATCGGGCAGGAGGTACAGAAGCGTGAAGTCCCACACCACCAGGTTCAAGAACAGTTGCTTCCCTTCAACCATTCGGTTCTTGGACCAACCGGCACAACCCTAATCACTGCGGTTTAGCAACACTATGACCATTTTGATCACTTTGCACTAAAATGGACATCTCTTTTTTGTTCTAATTGTATTCTTCCTTGTAAATATTATGCATAATTTATGTTTAATTTATGTTTTCTTTGTGAATGCTGCTTATGTGCCTGTGATGCTGCTGCAAGTAAGTCCTTCAGTGCACCTGTGCACACATGGACTTGTTCATACGACAGTAAACTCAGCTTTGATGTTGACATCATCTGCAAGCTTACTAATCATGCAAGCTACATTCTCCTCCAAATCATTAATATATACGACAAACAACAGAGGTCGCAGCATCAATCCCTGTAGCACAGCACAGGTCACAGGCCTCCTTCGGTCCACCATGTCAATGCTGACCAGCTATATTCGTCCCATCTCATCGGTTGGGGATCCAAGTGCTGTCTGGACACAGTTTGAATGTTGTGAGAATACCTGCTACTACCCTCCGGGTGGAAAATATAGTCAAAGGAATCAAGGAGTCAAACAGCACAGAAATAGTCCCTTTAGCATACCATGTCCATGCCCACCATTTTGCCCACCTGCACTAATCCCATGTGTCATATGAGGATCATATCTTTGCATGTCTTGCCATTTCAACTGTCTAAATGCCATCAACATAGTAAATGTATCTGATTGCACCACCTCCTCTGGAAGTGCATTCCAGATATCAATCATTCTCTGTAAAGAAAACATAGACGCAGATCCCTTTTAGAACTCTTACCTCTCACCTTAAACCTAGGCCCTATCAGAGAAAAAGATTTTGACTATGTATCCAACCGTATCTCATAATCTTATATATTTCACCTCTCAGCCTCCTTCACTGCACTGAAAGGAAGCCCAGCCTTTTCTTTCTCCTCCCCTCAACTAAAGTCCTCTAATCAGGGAACATTCTGGTGAAATTTCTCCACACTCTTTCCAGTGCAATCATGTAGAAGAATAAATGGTGTCTTTTGACTATACTGGGGCTGATGGGACACTTGACACTGTATTAGAGTACTAGGCTTGCAGCCAACAGTAAATCTGGGGTTGGAGGCAGCGGGTCTGCAGAAGCTTGCTGAAACCAGACTTTGAAATAAAACAGGGTGCAAGGTCAGCCTTCAGCAGACTGATAAGGGGAACCGACTGGTGTTTTTATCTTATCTTGATCTATGTGACACATTGATTAAATTCTTAAGTGTGTAACAACCGTTAATGAACTAGTCACGTGATATAGCCGTTGTTTTAACATATAAAATAAGCTTGTAACCTTCTGTATGTCAGAGTCTGGGTGACGGTGGAGGTCGCTGCCCACTCTCCATGGTACCATGTATAAATAAAGCCTTGGAACGAAACTCGGAGTTATCGTCTCTTTTTGCAGATTAAATTAGAGTTTCCACGACAAATCATATCCTTCCTATCGTGTGGTGACCAGAATTGCACCTAATATTTCAAATGTGGCCTAACCAACATTTTGTAAAGTTGCAACATAAACATTCCAACTCTTTTTTTCCATGTCTCGACCTATGAAGGCAAACATGATGTATGTCTTTTTCACTACCCTATCTACCTGTGTGGCTACTTTGAAGTAACTATGGACCTAGTCCCTCAATTCATCCACATTTCATAGTGCCCTACCATTTACTGTATATGTCCTACCACTGCCTGACTTCCCAAAATGCATCACCTCACACTTAGAATCATAAAGCCAGACAACATGGAAACAGGCCCTTCAGCCCAACTCGTCCATGCTGACTGTGTTACCCAGCGAGCTAGTCCCATCTGCCTGTGTTAAGCCCATAGCCCTCTAAACCTCTCCTATCCATGTACTTAGCTAGATGGCTTTTAAATGTTGCTAATGTGCCCACCTCAACCTCTTTTTCTGGCAGCTTATTCCATGAAGAAGCTGCCCCTGGTGTCCCTTTTAAATCTCTCGCCTCTGATCTTAAACCTATGCGCTCTTGTTTTTAGCACCCCCCTCGCTGGGAAAAAAAGACTATGTGCTTTCATGCTATCTATGCCCCCCATAATTTTATATACCTCTATCAGGTCACCCCTCAGTCTCCTACGTTCCAGGGAATAAAGTCCTAGTCTATGCAACTTTTCCTTGTAACTCAGGCCCCAAAATCCAGGCAACATCCTGCTAAATATTTTCTGCACTCTTTCTGGTTGAACAGCATATTTGCTATAACAGGGTGATTAAAATAGTACACAATGCAGTTAGTGTAACGCTATTACAATGCCAGCAATCCAGATTTAATTACTGCCGCTGTCGGTAAGGAGCTTGCATGTTCTCCTCGTGTGTCTGCATGGGTTTCCTCCGGGTGCTCCGGTTTCCTTCCACATTCCAAAGATGTACAGGTTAGGAGCTGTGGGCATGCTATGTTGGTGCCTGAAGAGTGGCGACACTTGTGGGCTGCTCCCAGAACATTCTCAGTAATACAAAAGGATGCATTTCACGGTGTGTTTCGATGTACACGTGACTAATAAATAACTATCTTATCTTATCTAAGTGCGACCTCACCAACGTCTTATAGAACTGCAACATAACTTCCCAACTCCAATACACAGTGCCTTGATTAATGGAGGCCAGTGTGCCAAACGCCGCCTTCACCACCCTATCTACCTGTGATGCCACTTTCAGAGAACTATTCACTTGCACTCCTAGGTCCCTCTGTTCCATTAACACTACCCAGGGCCCTACCATTCTCTGTAAGTCCTACCCTGCTTTGATCTCCCCAAATGCAATACGTCACATTTATTTGGATTGAAAGCCACTTGCCAATCCTCAGCCCACATACCCAGCTGATCAAGAACCCCCTTGTAATTTTTTATAATCTCCTACACTGTCTACATCACCACCTATTTTAGTATAATCTGTAAATTTACTAACATTCATACTCAAATCAGTTATATAAATTACAAGCAACAAAGGCCCCCACACTGAGCCCCAGAGGCCTAAACACAGGCCTCCAGTCTGAGAAACTTGTCAGGATTCAATTCTTTCTGCCAACACTTGCTTGACTTTTCAACTGATCTATATGCCTCTTTAGCCTTAGACAATTTTCCTTGCCCCCAATTTTTTAGCCTTAGACAACCTTCCTTGCCCCCAATTTTTGCGTCATCCACAAACTTACTTATATTTTGTCATCCCCCTCCCCCACCCTCCCTGCAGCTCCCTTCCTCCCTACAAGCTCCTTTTCTCTCCTTCCCAGGTCTGATGAATGATTTTTTAACCTGAAACATTACAGATACAGCCTGGTCTGCTGAGTATTTCCAGTATTTTCTTTTATTTCAGATTTCCAGCATCTGCTGCTTTTTAAAAATTTTTCATGTGCACAACCTCCCTGCCCTAATATTTTATACTCCCGCTCATGAAGGAAAGTATCCATATTTCTCCTTTATCTACCTGTGCTGCCACTTTAGGGATCCGTGGACTTGTAACCAAAGCTCCATCTGTTCCTCGGCGCTCCAGTGATCATTGGGTATATCCTATCCTTATGCCCCTCAAAATCACTACGCAAAAGATGTATTTCACTGTGTTTCGATGTACATGTGACTAATAAAGATCTTATCTTATCTTCCCGAAGTGCATCAACTCACACTTATCAGGATTAAATTCCACCTGGCCATTGCCCTGTCCATTTTACCAGCTGATCAACAACATCCTGTAGCCTACCAGGACCCTCTTCATTCTCTGCAATGCCGCCAAATCCCACGTCATCTACAAATTTACTAATCTTATATCTGCAGTCTCTAGTCTCCACTCTTTTCATCTTATTTTCAATATATACATATAAATCGCTCATGCATATAACAAACAGCAAGGATCCTGGCCCTTTGATATTTACCCCAAGCGGACTGGCGTTTACCCTTCGGGGGCTGTTATTAAACCCTCGGGGGGCTGGAGTTCACCACATGTGGGGTTGTTGTTTACCCCTCGGTGGTCTATTGCCCATTCCTTGCAAGGCTGGTATTTAACCTTCGCCGGGTGTACTGATCCCTTGGAGGCAAACATCTAACCTTCGGGAGCAGGTATTTGCAACGGGATGGGGGCATTTATTCACAGCTGGGGGCTGCTGTTTCCCTTTGAGGCGGGTATTTACCCGTCGGGGGGATGTTCACCCCTCCGATCCCCTTTGCCTTCCGCCACTTGGAGAGGGTCAGACGCCGGGGCGGGGCCTGGCATCGGGGGCGGGGCCTGCAGCGGGGGGGCGGGGCCTGGAATCGGGGGCGGGGCGTGAGGTCGTGGTCAGGCTCCGGAGTCATTGAGCGGCGGGGCGGGATCTCCAGCCAAAGGGCGGGGCTTGTCGCAGATGGGCGGGGTCTGGTGATTGGCAGCCGCCGTCAGTTCGCCGGCTCTGTTTCCTCAGGGCGAGAGCGCGCGGCCGGTCTCCACGGCAACGCTTGTTGCGGAGGCGGCCTCAGCAGGAGATTGCGACGCGTCACTTCCGGCCGGCCTGTTTGAGCGTCCGTTTCCATAGTGACGGAAGAGACGGCGAGAAGCCATTGGTGAGGGCGGGGAGGAGTGGGGGCTGAGGGGTGAGGGAGGGAGGAGTGAGGGGAGGAGGAATGTGGGGAGGATGAGGGTGGGGGAGAGTGTAGGGAAGTGAGGGGGGAGAGGGGGACGGGGGGGGTGAGAGGGGGGGGGGAGGAGAGGGGGACGGGGGGTGAGAGGGGTGGGGGGAGGGGGACGGGTGGGTGAGAGGGGTGGGGGGAGGGGGACGGGGGGGTGAGAGGGGTGGGGGGAGGGGGACGGGGGGGTGAGAGGTGTTGGGGGGAGGGGGTGAGAGGGGGAGAGGGAGGGGGTGAGAGGGGGAGAGGGGGGGGGGAGAGGGGGAGAGGGGGGGGGAAGTGAGAGTGGGGGAGGGAGAGGGGGAGAAGAGGAGAGGGGGGGAGGGAGAGGGGGAGAGGGGGGGAGAGGGGGAGGGGGGGGGGAGAGGGGGAGAGGGGGAGGGGGGGAGAGAGAGGGGAGGGAGAGGGAGGGGAGAGGGGGGGGGAGGGGGAGAGGGGGGGGAGGGGGAAGGAGAGGGAGGGGGAGGGAGGGAGGGGAGGGGGAGGGAGGGGGAGGGAGGGGGAGAGGGAGGGGGAGGGAGGGGAGAGGGAGGGGGGGGGAGGGGAGGGAGGGGGGGGAGGGGGAGGGGGGGAGGGGGAGAGGGAGGGGGGGGGAGGGGGGGAGGGGGGGGGAGGGGGGGGGAGGGGGAGAGGGGGGGAGGGGGGGGGAGGGGGGGGAGGGGGAGGGGGGGGAGGGGGGAGAGGGGGGGAGGGCGGGGGGAGGGGGTGGAGGGGGGGAGGGGGAGGGGGGGGAGGGGGCGAGGGGGGAGGGGGGGGGAGGGGGGGGAGGGGGAGGGGGGGGAGGGGGAGAGGGGGGGGAGGGGGGGGGAGGGGGGGAGGGGGGGGAGGGGGAGGGGGGGGAGGGGGAGAGGGGGGGAGGGGGGGTGGAGGGGGGGGGAGGGGGAGGGGGGGGAGGGGGAGAGGGGGGGAGGGGGGGGGGGAGGGGAGAGGGGGGGAGGGGGGGAGGGGGAGAGGGGGGGAGGGGGGGGGAGGGGGAGAGGGGGGGAGGGGGGGGGAGGGGGAGAGGGGGGGAGAGGGAGGGAGGGAGGGGGAGAGGGAGGGAGGGAGGGGGAGAGGGAGGGAGGGGGAGAGGGAGGGGGAGAGGGGGGGAGGGGGAGGGGGAGAGGGGGGAGGGGGAGTGAGGGAGGGGGAGAGGGGGGAGAGGGGGGAGGGGGAGGGAGGGAGGGGGAGAGGGGGGGAGGGGGAGGGGGAGAGGGGGGGAGGGGGGGGAGGGGGAGAGGGGGAGGGAGAGGGGGGGATGGGGAGAGGGGGGGGAGGGGGAGGGGGAGAGGGGGAGGGAGAGGGGGGGAGGGGGAGAGGGGGGGAGAGGGGGGGGGAGGGGGAGAGGGGGGAGGGAGGGGGGGAGAGGGGGGGAGGGAGGGAGGGGGGGAGAGGGGGGGAGGGAGGGGGAGAGGGGAGGGAGGGGAGGGGGGGAGAGGGGGGGAGGGAGGGGGGAGAGGGGAGGGGGGGAGGGGGAGAGGGGAGGGAGGGAGGGGAGAGGGGAGGGAGGGGAGGGGGAGAGGGGAGGGAGGGGAGGGGGAGGAGGGGAGGGGGGGAGGGGGAGGGGAGGGGGGAGAGGGGGGGGAGGGGGGAGAGGGAGGGGGAGGGGAGGGGGGAGAGGGGGGGGAGGGGGAGAGGGAGGGAGGGGGAGGGGGGAGAGGGGAGGGGAGGGGGGGAGGGGGGGGGAGGGAGGGGGAGGGGGGAGGGGGGGAGGGAGGGGGAGGGGGCGGGGGGGAGGGGAGGGGGAGAGGGGAGGGGGGAGAGAGGGAGGGGGATGGAGGGGGCAGTGAGAGAGGGAGGGAGTGAGAGGGGGAGGGGGTGTGGGTGAGTGGGTGGGGAGTGAATGGGGAGGAAGGAGTGAGGGGGGGAGAGGGGGGAGGGAGAGGCGGGGAAGGGGAGAGAGGGAGGGGGAGAGGGAGAGAGGGAGAGGGGAGGGGGGAGAGAGGGGGAGGGGGAGAGGGAGAGAGGGGGAGGGGGAGAGAGAGGGAGGGGGAGGGGGGAGAGAGAGGGAGAGGGAGGGGGGAGGGAGGGGGGAGAGAGGGAGGGGGATGGAGGGGGCAGTGAGAGAGGGAGGGAGTGAGAGGGGGAGGGGGTGTGGGTGAGTGGGTGGGGGAGTGAATGGGGAGGAAGGAGTGAGGGGGAGGGACTGAGTTGGGAGTGAGTGGGGGAGGGAGGGACGTGAGTGGGGAGAGTGAAGGGAGGGGGGGAGGGGGGAGGGAGTGAGGGAGGGGGGAATGGGGGGGAATGAGGAGTGAGTGAGTGAGGGGGAGAGGTCACGGAGGGGGCAGAGGCCGGGGCCAGGGTTGGGGTCTGTGTGCTGCTTCCTCCATGCCTCCTTGGTTTCCCGGCCAACTCCGGGCTTGGAGTCGCTGCTCACTTCTGACCACCACCTCTGCCTCTTCCAGCCTGCGTGCCATGGCAGCTGTGGCCGTTATGGCAAGGACGCTCCGTCCACTGGCCTGGCTCACACCCGTCGATATCGCCCTAGGGCCACATCCTCTCAGGTCGACGAGTCTCTCTTTGGCAACCGTCAACAGGTAAACTGTGCACGAAACAGGTCCGAGGTTGTTTCATCTACACTCTTCCTTAGTCTGTGTGAGGGAGCACTGGGCACAGTCACGACAAGGTCTCAAACCCTCTGGGTTCTGGAATGAGGCTGAAGCTCGGAGCTGGGGTTTCAGTGCTGGTAGTCTTGAGGTTGTGGGTGCTAGGAGCCCCATTCCAGAACATCCAGCTCCAAGCTCCAACCCCCATTCCAAAGCCCCCAGTTCTCATCCCAAATCCCAGCTCCACTTCAGCCCCCATTTTCTAGCCTCCAGCTCTGCTTCATTTTACATTCCCCAGACCCCAGCTCCAAGCTTTAGTGCCCATCCCTGAGCCCCTAGTCCCCATCCCCAGACTTAAGGACAGCTTCTACCCCACTGTGATAAGACTATTGAACCGTTCCCTTATACAATGAGATGGGACTCCTGACCTCATGATCTACCTTGTTGTGACCTCGCACCTTATTGCACTGCACTTTCTCTGTAGCTGAGACACTTTACTCTGTACTGTTATTGTTTTTTACCTGTACTACATCAATGCACTCTGTACTAACTCAATGTAACTGCACTGTGTAATGAATGGACCTGTACGATCGGTTTGTAAGACAAGTTTTTCACTGTACCTCGGTACAAGTGACAATAATAAACCAATACCAATACCATCCTTGCAGTTCCCAGCTCCTGCACCCCAACCCGCCAGCTCCAGAAGGAATACCTGATTGGATGTCTGGGTGACTTCAATGGCATTGGATACCATATTAAAGGATCCTACAGAGTACAAATCGCTAGGCTCAGTCAGAATGTGTCCCAAATTCCTCAAATAAGCAAGGGTGGGAATGGAGGACTTCCTGATCCACTTTGGCAACTGGCATGGAGCCAGGGGTTGGAAAAGAATGATTAAAGTTTCAACAATTTACAAAGGAGGATTTTCATTATTTCACAAAGAATTATTTTATGATGGATAGAGCATTGGCAACTACGGCCCGGTCAGCCCAATATCAGTGCTGAGCTGAAAGAGGGCAGTCAAAGAAATTACCTGGGTAACAATCACAGGATATCATATCAGTGACTTTGAGTCAGGCTCACTTTGGCTCTGGAATGCGAGCTGAAGCTTGGAGCTGGGGTTTCAAGCGCTGGTAGTCTGGAGTGGTGGGGGGGGGGAGGTGGGAGGGAAAGCACTGGGAGCCCAGGGGTTGAGCGATCAGACGATGGTCAAGGGTTTGGGAAAATGCAACCCAATGGGAGGACTCAGGAAAGAAGAGTAAACTGACACATTAAAAGCCTTTCAAAAAGAAGAATGCTGTGTTGAACAGCTCCAGTAACCCAGGTTTGATTCTGATCTCCAGTGCTGTCTGTGTGGAGTTTGCATGTTATCCTTGTGACCGTGTGGGTTTCCTCTGTGGTCTGGTTTTGCCCACATTCCAAGGATGTGTGGGTTAGTCGTACATTGCCTCTAGGTGAGTAGGTGAGAGGTAGAATCTTTGTTGTTGGATGGGAACAAAATGGGATTACTGTACGATTGGTGTAAATGGGTGCTTAATGGTCAGTGTAGGCTGAAGGGCCTGTTTCTGTGCTATATAACTCTATGGAAAGATGAGGCAGGGAGAGCGTGGTCTTGGGCTTGTTTGAGAGTGGCTGAGATAACAGGAGGATTTAAGAATGGACATTCCTTCACTTGGTGTTGTGTAGATTGACGCTCACACACTCTCTCGAACTCGCCCAAACATTGTTTCACACGTACAAGGAATCCATTACTGAGAAAGCAGGAGAAGATATAAAAGCTATAATGCAAACAAACATAGTAGGGCTGATTTTATAAAGGGGAAATTAAGTCAAATTCTTTGAGAATGTAACAAGCAGAGTGACTGAAGACAACCAGTAGACATGGTATACTTCAGTTTCCAGGCGGCTTTCAATATGATGTTGTGTAAAAAGGTACAATTGTAAAACAAGTAGGAGCAGGAGTGACCTGTAAGGCCCAAGCACCTGCTCTGCCATTGAGTAAGATCTTGGCTGATCTCCTCCCCCCAGGCCACTCTCCTGAGGCTGGGTATCCTGCAGTGAATGACTCACTTCCCGATACCCCAAAGCCTTTCCACCATCTAACATACAGATCCGAAGCATGGATAGATACAGATCCAGAGCATGGATAAATGCAGCTCCAGCAACTCTCAAAAAACCCAACACCATCCAGGATAAAGCAACCTGCTTGATTGCCATTCCATCCATCATCCTAAAGATTCACTCCCTTGTGGCCACAGTATTTATCTGGCTGGGTCATTTGATCCCCAGGATATTGATGGCGGGGGACTCAGCAACAATAGTGCCATTGAATGTGATGGGGTAGTGGTTAGAATCTCACATGCTGGAGAAGGTTGTTGCATAGTGCTTTGGTGACACGGATTTTACTTGCCATTTATCAGCTTGTGCCACAATGTTGTCTAGTTTTTGCTCATGCAATTTTAACTTACTTTCATTTTATTGTTAACTTTAAAAGATGGGATATATTATACACATTATGTGTGTGTGTATTAATTCTTTATACATTAGTTGTTGCTGATTTGCAGTCATACCTTTATATGTAGTTTTCCAGCTGCCATAGCCAACACATGCTCTATGCCTTTAGAGAAAAGAAACAGAAAAATAGGAACAAGAATGGACCTTTCTGCCTTCGCGTCTACTTCACCATTCTATAAGATCATGACTAATCCTCTGTCTCAAGACCAAGTCCCCACTTTCTCCCCGTGCCCCTTGATACTGTGTGTCCACATATCTTTTTCCTAAATATATTGAGTGATTTGGCCTCTGCTGTCTTGTGAGATTAAGTGTTCCACGGGATCACCGCCTCTGAGTAATTAACCTCTTCATATCTCAGTCCAAAAGGTCTTACCCTATGTCCTGAGACTGTGACCCATTGTTCTCGACCTGCCAGGCAGGGGGACCACTTATTTCAGATGGGACTAAATCACTTTCAAACTATACATTAAATTCTATCACATTATGATCACAATCCCTCAAACATCCTTAACAACCAGATCATAAATTGCCCTGGTCATTCTGCAATATCAGATCAAAAATAGCCTGTTCCCTCACTGGTTCTTCAACATACTCATGTAGAATATCTTTACACACTCCATAAGTTCATCCTCTGCACTATTACTGCTGATTTAGTTTGCCCACTCTATATCTAGATTGAAGCACTTCATGAATATTATTACCTGTGTATCTAATTTCCTGATGCATACCATGCTCTACTTCGCCAATACTATTTTGGTGCCGTGAAACAACTCTCTACATTTTCTGCCTCTTGCTGTTTCTCACCCCCCAGCCAATCATGTTCTACTTCTCGATGTTCAGAGTGAAGATCCTTCCTATCTTTTGCCTTTATCACACTCCTTAAAATCAGGCCGATCCAACAGCCTTTACCATTTTGCCTACCTCTTCTAAAAGTATCCTGAAATATTTAATTCCCATCCTCAGTCATTTTGCAACCATATCCCTGAAATGGCTCATAAATTGTCCCCATTTTTCTCTATTGGTGCCATTAATTTGCTTATATTGTGGCTGATCCTCTAAACCAAATCCCCATTCGTTCCCAATGGTGAAAGAATTGGTGGGGAGTTGCTGGGAATGTGGGGAGAATAAGTGAGAGTGTAGGATTAATGTCAATGGGTGCTTGATGGGCTGAATGGCCCTTTTCTGTGACTCCATGACCGACTCTACACCATCTGGGTCTTTCCCCTCACTTTTCAGGTTCTTTCCAGCCCCAAGGAGATGTCCTTAATCCTGGCACTGGGCTGGTAACACAGCCCTTCAGGACTCCTGTTCATGGCTGAGAGCAATATTTGTCCCCTTAACTATCCTGTCCCTGATCATCACTACATCCTCTTCACTCCCCCAGTAAGAATGGATCTGTATCATGGTCAGTTTTCTTACCCACCCTCCAGTGTTTGGTCTCGTCCACACAGGCTGCAAGAACCTTGTACCTGTTGTACAAGGGCAAGGGCTGAGGCTGCTGCAGCGCCACCTTCTGGATCCCCTCTCCCATAGTCACACCCTCCCTCTGTTGAATTCTACAGTACTTGGTCTAAAGGGTGCCTCCAGGAACAAAGTTCCCAGATGACTTACTCCCTCCCTCCCTGATGCATCACAGTGCATGAATCTCAAACCAGCTCATCAAGTCTGAGCAGAGTTTCCTTGAGCCATAGACAATTACTGCTGATGTAGTTGCCATGGATTCCAGATGGGTTTCCATCAGCTCCCATATTATGCAGCTGCAACACATCACTTCTCTTGCCTGGTTAGGACATTTATGTAAATGTAATCTATTTAATTCTGCAGCTCTTTCTCACCAAAATCCACACTGTGCACAGTTTTGCTCAAGTGTGTGAGTGCAAACACATCGTGCTGTTAGATGGACGACAGATTCATATTCCCAGGTATCAGTTCCTGTCTTTCACCTGTTTACATAACTGGTTCTAGCAAGTAACTCAGTTACCTGGCTGACAAAGACTATTTGTTCACCGCTTGGTCAGCTCTGTCCAGAACCGCGATCTGCATCTCCCCGTTGCCAGTCACCTCAACTCCCCCTCCTACATGATCACTGATATGACAGTCCTCGGCCTCCTCCACTGCCGGGAGAATTCCCAGCGCAAACTGGAGGAACAGCACCTCATTTTCCATCTTGGAACCTTGCAGCCTAACGGCAAAAACATTGAGTTCTCCCACATTAGGTAATCCCCCCCCCCCACAACCCACCCCCCACCCCACCACACTTCTTCTTTCCTTTCCTAGCCTCCTTTTCTCTGCCTTTTTTTTTCCTTTCTCTCCTTACCTTTGACCCATCCCCCAGTAGATCTGCTCTCCCCTCCTCCCCCGCACCTGCCTATCACTATCTCTTACCTGCATCTACCTATCACCTCCCTGTGCCCATCCCACCTCCCTCTTTTGTCCACCTATCACTACTCTGCTTTTTCCTCCTATATATTGGGCTTCCCCTTTTTCTATCTTCAGTCCTAAAGAAGGGTCCTGACTGGAAACGTTGACGGCCTGCTTTTCTCCATGGATACTGCCTGGCCTGCTGAGTTCCTCCAGTGTCGCCGTGTTTTTCAGTAAGAAGTGTAGGAGTGCACTTAAGAGAGGCCAGGAGGGCAAAAAGCAGATATGAGAAGGATCTGGCAGGCAAGGTGAGGTAAAATCCCAAGAAATTCTACAGGTATATGAAGAGTAAAAGGTTGGCTAGGGAAAGAATAGGTCCCCTTAAGGGTCAATTTCGCCATTTGGAACCAAAGGAAATGGTTTTTAATGAATATTTCTCTTCAGTTTTTACTGTGGAGAAAACAATGGAAGGAAAGGAAATGGGGAATGAGTGGTGTTGTCAAGGACCACATTTGAATTAACTGGGAGGAAGAATTGGAGGCCTTAAAGTGTGTTAAGGTGGATAAATTCCCAGGGCCTGGCTTGGTGCATTCTTGGACCTTGTGGGAAGCTAGAGAAGAAATTGTGGAGGTCCTTAGAGATTTTTGCTTCATCTCTGGCCACAGGTGAGGTTCTGGAGTACTGCAAAGTGGCTAATGTGGTGCCATTGTTTAAAAAGTGAGCAAAAACAAGCCAGGAAACTATAGGCTGGTGAGTCTGACATCGGTGGTGGGTAAATTGCTGGAGGCGATTTTGAGGGACAGAATTTACCAACATTTGGAGAGAGAGGTTCTGATTCAGGACAGTCAGCATTTGCGTGGGAAGTCATTCCCGACAAGTCTGGGGTTCTTCAAGGAGGTAATCGAGAGGATAAATGAGGGGAGGGCAGTGGATGTTGTCTATATCGACTTTAGCAAAGCCTTTGACAAGGTGCGTCATGGCAGGCTAGTTTGGAAGATTAGATTGCATGGGATCCAGGGGGAGATAGAGGAATGGATCCATAACTAACTCAGTGATAGGAAGCAGAGGGTGATGTTGAGGGTTGTTTCACGGAATGGAGGCCTGTGTCTAGTGGTGTGCCACAGGGGTTGGTGCTGGGACCTTTGCTATTTGTAATTTATATAAACAATTTGAATGTGAATGTACAAGGCACGGTTAGCAAGTTTGCGGATGATACTAAAATAGGTGGTGTTGTAGACAATGTAGAAGGTTATGGAAAATAACAGGAAGCCTTGAGTGCAGTTTTGGTTGCCCTGTTAACGGAAGGATGCTCTTAAGCTATAAAGACAGCAGAAAAGATTTACCAGGATGTTGCCTGGATTTGTGAGCCTGAGTTACAAGGAGAGGTTGCATAGACTAGGACTTTATTCCCTGGAACGTAGGAGATTGAGGGATGACCTGATAACATGGTATATAAGCTCATGAGGGGCATAGACAGGGTGAAAGCACATAGTGTTTGTCCCAGGGAGGAAGTCCTAAAAACAAGAGGGCACAGGTCTAAGATCAGAGGCGAGAGATTTATAAGGGACATCAGGGGCAGCTTCTTCACGCGAATTTGGAATGAGCTGCCAGAAATAGTCATTGAGGCGGGCACATTAGCAGTATTTAAAAGCAATCTAGATAAGTACATGGATAGGAGAGGTTTAGAGAGCCAGGGGCCAAATGTGGGACTAGCTCGTTTGGCAACACGGTCGGCATGGATGAGTTGGGCCAAAGGGCTTGTTTCCGTGCTGTATGAATATATGACTACTACAATTTAAACCACAAGTACAAGAGAATTTCAATGCAAGTTAAACCAATAAATGCTTAAAATAGAAATAAATTCCCCTCTTGCTCCCCGAGTCCTTGTTCCATGGCGCTACACTCAGAGACCGCTGCACAGAACATGCCATGCTATCAGCTCATTCAAATTTATCCTCATGGGTAACAGTTCCTTGGTGTCATCCAACATAAGAAATAGGAGCAGGAGTAGGCCATCTGGCCCAGTAAGCTTGTTCCATAATTCATCAAGATCATGGCTGATCTACCTCAGCACCATTTTACATCACAAGCTCCATAGCCCTAGATTAGCTTGGTGTCCAGAAATCCATCACAATCTGTTTCAAATGGACACCAACTGGCCCTCACGATCTACCTGGGTAGAGAATTCTGAAGGTCCAACACTCTCTGAATGAGGAAATTTCTCCTCACCTCAGTCCTAAATGGCCCACTCTTTACTCTGAAGCTTCATCTTGGGTCCCAGACTCCTCAGTCAGGGAAAACATCTGTCCCTCATCCGGCCAGACAAATCCCTTATGATTCTATGTTGCAATAGGATCTCCTCAATTCTTCTAAACTCGAATGCGGTCCTAGTCCACTCAATCTCTCCTCATATGACAAGCCCACCACTCCAGGAAACAGTCTGGTGAACCCTCACTGTGTTCCCTCTCTGGCAAGTATATCCTTTGTTAGTAAGGACTTCGGTTAACCAGTTTTACCTTGTGTAGGGACCTGGCATTAGCTGTAATATATCAGCGTGGATAGGGTTGGCTGACTAATAGAATAACTGGGTCATTTTCAGCTTGACAAGTGATAAGTACTAGTGCACCAAAAATCAGTGCTGGAACCTCAGCTGTGTATAATCATAGAAAAATCATAGAACAGTACAGCACAATACAGGCCCTTCGGCCCACAATGTTGTGCCGACCTTTAAACCTCACCTAAGACTATCTAACCCTAACCCTCCCACATATTCCTCTATTTTAAATTCCTCCATGTGTTTATCTAACAATCTCTTGAACTTGACCAATGTTCACCACCACCCCAGGCAGTGCATTCCATGCCCCAACCATTCTCTGGGTAAAAAAAACCTTCCTCTGATATCTCCCTTGAACTTCCTACCCATTACTTTAAAGCCATGCCCTTTTGTACTGAGCATTGGTGTCCTGGGAAATAGGCGCTGGCTGTCTACTCTATCTATTCCTCTTAATATCTTGTACACCTCTATCATGTCTCCTCTCATCCTTCTTCTCTCCAAAGAGTAAAGCCCTAGCTCCCTTAGTCTCTCCTCATAATGCATACTCTCTAAACGAGGCATCATCCTGGTAAATCTCCTCTGTACCCTTTCCAATGCTTCCACATCCTTCCTATAATGAGGCGACCAGAACTGGACACAGTACTCTAAGTGTGGTCTAACCAGAGTTTTGTAGAGCTGCATCATTACCTCATGGCTCTTAAACTCAATCCCATGATTTATGAATGCTAACATCCCATAAGCTTTCTGAACTACCCTATCCACCTGTGAGGCAACTTTCAGGGATCTGTGGCTATGAACCCCCAGATCCCACTGCTCCTCCACACTACCTAGAATCCTGCTATTAACTGTGTACTCTGCCTTGGAGTTTGTCTTTCCAAAGTGTACCACCTCACACTTCTCCGGATTGAACACCATCTGCCGGTTCTCAGCCCAGCCCTGCATCCTATCAATGTCCCTCTGCAATCTTCGACAATCCTCTACACTATCCACAACACCACCAACCTTTGTGTCATCTGCAAACTTGACAACCCACCCTTCTACCCCTCATCCAAGTCTTTAATAGAATCACGAATAGCAGAGGTCCCAGAACCGATCCCTGTAGGACACTGCTAGCCACAGCCCTCCAATCTGAATGCACTCCCTCCACCTCTGCTTTCTACATGCAAGCCAATTCTGAATCCACATGACCAAGCTCCCCTGGATCCCATGCCTTCTGACCTTCTGAAGAAGCCTACCATGTGGAACCTTGTTAAACGCCTTACTGAAATCCATGTAGACCACATCTACTGCACTACCCTCATCAATCTGCCTGGTCACCTCCTCAAAGAACACTATCAGGCTTGTCAGAAATGATCTGCCCTTCACAAAGTCATGCTGGCTGTCCCTGATCAGACCATGATTCTCTAAATGCCCATAGATCCTATCTCTAAGAATCCTTTCCAACAGCTTGCCCACCAGAGACGTAAGGCTTACTGGTCTATAATTCCCTGGACTATCCCTACTACCTTTTTTGAGTAAGGGGACAACATCTGCCACCCTCCAATCCTCCGGTACCATTCCTGTGGACGACAAGGACTCAAAGACCCTAGCCAATGGTTCCGCAATCTCCTCGCTTGCCTCGAGGACAGCCTGGGGAATATTCCGTCAGGCCTCGGGGACTTATCTGTCCTAATATTTTCTAACAGCTCCAACACATTCTCTCTCTTGATATCTACATGCTCTAGGATATTAACTTACCAACACTGTCCTCAGCGTCATCAAGGCCCCTCTCCTTGGTGAATACTGAAGAGAAGTATTCATTGAGGACCTCACCCACTTCCACAGCTTCCAGGCACATCTTCCCACCTTTGTCTCTAATTGGTCCTACCTTTAGTCTCATCAATAACTTGAATTAGAGGACCAAGTGTACTGTAGCCAAAGTTGCTGGAGATACAAAGATGGGTGTGTAAGCAAGTCGTGTAGAGGACACAAAGAGACTTAGATTGGTTAAGTGAGAGTGCGAGAATTTGTCAGGTGCAGTATTATGTAGTAAAATGTGTGTGTGTGTGTGTGTGTGTGTGTGTGTGTGTGTGTACGTCTGTGTGTACACACAGGTGGAGTGGTGCAGAGTGGTCTGCTCATATGTGTGAGCCAGGCTCTGGGTGTGTGGGCCTGTATGCACAGTGGTCTGTGTATGAGTGTGGAGTGGTGCAGAGTGCTCTGTGTATGTGTGTAATCTGTCGGCCAACCGTGGAGCTATTAAGGTTACTTCCTCAGGTCCCAGCTCTTCAACTGGCCCCCAACTCCCATCGTTTCCAACAGTGAGGGATGATCCCCTTGCCCTCCTAGGAGGAATTGATGGGGTGGGTGCTGAGAATCTGTCAAGGGGCCAGTCTTGGAATAAAGGGTCCTCCAAATGTTGACATGAGAAAAAGTTTCTTTGACGTGAGGTTGGCAATCTCTGGAATTCTCTCCCCTCAGTGTTGAGATGGGTGAGGGGGCAGAGGGGTGAGGCCAAGTTGAGGGAAAGGTCAAGGAGCCAGCCAGAATCCTGGTCCCTTAGCACCACAAGGTGCTACTGACCTGACCCAGGGAAGACAGGCCTGGTCAGGGCTGTGGATGGAGTGAGGGATGGTGGTGGGGTGGGGTTTGTGTGAGTGAAGGAGTGAGCTTTCATTGTCGCCACGCATGGTCTTTCAGAGGTCGGCCCCCACAGAGCGAGCGGCCCCAGACTTTGACCCCTGCTCCGACCAAGCCCTGGCCAAGCCAATGCAGACTGTGCCCGGCACCAGCAAGGTCATCGAAAGCCTGAGGATCATCACCAAGGACCACGTCCGGGACCTCGTGTAAGACAGAAAGGGGGAGGAGGGGAGGTAGTGAGGGAAGCTCCTGCCCATCTTTGGGTCGTTCTCCATGATTCTCCCTACCCTGCACTCTCCCCTTCCCACACCATCACACTCGTTCCTTCCCAACCTCCCCCCTTCCCAGCCCTTTCCCTCTACCTTCCTGGCCTATCCCATCCCTCCTCATCATCCTTGCTTTCCTCCCCATTTCTCCCACCCCCACCCCTCACCTTCAATGTCCCCATGACTGCTCCCACCTCCCCTACACCTTCCCACCTCCTGCCCAGCCTTGCCACTTCCATTCCCCACAACCCTTCCTACCTCTACCTCTTCTTTCCCTACTCTTTTTCCTCCCATCCCAACCCTCCCAGCTTGCCCCTTCTCACCCCAACCCATCTCTGCTCCTGCTCGCTCTTGCCCCATCCCACCCTGACCCATCCTCGTCATCCCTACCACTTTCCCCCCTCACTGTCCTCCTCTATTTTCACTTGATACTCCTTCTACCCCAACCTCTCCTTCCCCCACCTAATCCTGCCCTATCCCTAGTCCCCTTCCCAACGTTCTCCCTTACCCCGTCCCCTCCTCCAACCCTATCCCTTCCTGACCCATCTGCTTCCCCTCCGTACTCTCTCTCCTCCTCAATTTCTCTCTTCCCCTCCAGATTTTTCTCCCCACTTTCCCCTACTCCCTCCCCTCATTATTCCCATCTCCCTGCATCTGCATACATCCTCTTCACTCCCCCGTCCTCCCTAATCATCATCCTGACACTTTGCACCTCCACCCTTCCTACAACACCCTCACACTGCCTCCTCCCTCCATTTCCTAACCAGATTCCAGCCCCACGTACCCCACCCTTCAACTCCAATCCCTTCCCTACCCACTCTTCCCCTTCTCCTTCACCCCCCCCCCCCGAGACCCCTGCACCTCCATCCTACTCTCCTTCCTTTCCTCTTTCTGTCCCTCATCCCCAGACCCTCGCCTCACTCTGGATACCTCATGCCTCTGTCTGTCATCTTCCATCCCTCTTCCTGCCCCTCATTTCCATTTTGTCTCTTTAATTTATTGACCTCTCTTCCTCTCTCTCGCTTTCTCTCATTCTCTCTCCCCATCTCATTCTATCTCGTCCTATTTCTCTTCATTTCCCTTTGTCTGTCCCTCTTTCCCCTCTCACTTTTGATCTCTCTCTCTCTACTCCCCCCCTCCCACACCACGCTTGTCTCTCCCTTTTATCTCAATTTCCTTCTGCAACTATCCACCCATCTCCCACTGCCTTCCTTCTCCCTCTCTCACTCATCCCCTCTCTCCCATTCTGTCTCCACCCCAGTATTCCCACAGAGGACCCCTCAGGCAAGACTCTGATCATCAGTCCTGTGGATTTCGAGCGAATAAAGGCAGCGTCCCGGGTGATCAGTGAAAAGGAGCGGGAGGCCATACGAAAGGCCAACGATGCAGAGAAAATGCGTGCAGCGGTAGGTGATTGTCCCACCAGTGACACACGAAGACCACAACACCACTCCGGGGACTTGTGGCTCCGCCTAAAGGAGTCTACACTTCCTCTCACAAAGCAGTGTCCCTCACTGCCAGCTCTCACTTCCTTCCCAACTCATTCTTCTTGTTGCCTCCCCTCCCCCCACCCTCGATCCCCCCTCCCCTGGCCCTCATCCCTACCATTGCCCCTCTCTGCCCCTGCTGTCACCTCCTCTCTCCCATCGCCCGCTCTGATTTCCGGTGATCACTGCAGGAACTGGCATCCGATCGGAAAAACTTCATCCGAGCCAAGGAGTTAGAGAGACAGAAGAACGAGAAGCTGACTGACGTGGAGGAGGCAGCGCGGGACAGGGCCCTGTACCTGCTGGAGAAAGCCAACACCATGCGGCTGGAGCAGGAGGACGAGATCAAAAAGATCAACGAGGTCAGGGACGGGATGGGGTGGGTGCTGTGGAGAGAGGGAGTGAGGGTGAGGGGCTGTGGAGAGAGGGAGGGGCTATGGAAAGAGGGAGGGTGAGAGGCTGTGGGGAGAGGGAGTGAGGGGCACTGTGGAGAGAGGGAGGGAGATGGAGAGGTATAGGGAGAGGGAGGGGGCTGTGGAGATAGGGAAGGGTATAGAGAGAGGGCAGAGCTGTGGAAGGGGGAGAGAGAAGGATGTGTGGAAAGAGGTATGGAGAGGGAGGGAATGCAGAGAGAGGGAGAGGGAGAGGGCGATTTCTGTTATAGGCCAGCATAAGGAGAGCTTCACTCTCATGTTTGTGTGATTTTTCTTCTAGATCATTGTTGGAGCCAGATGCCATGCGATTCGTGACGCCCAGATCCTGGAGAAGGAACAGATAGCAAAGGAGATGTTGGAAGAGGATCGGCGACTGGACACGATGATGGAGGTGGATCGGCAGAAAGCTATGAAGATGCAGGACGAGATCGAGCGCAGAAAGAAAGAGGATGGACTGAGGTGAGAAGAGAGGGGGAGGCAGAGAGACAAGCAGAGCAGTGACAAGGAGAGGGAGAGAATCAGAGAAATAAGAGGTGCACAGACAGCAGGACCTGGGAGGGAGAGAAGAAACTTAGAAAGGGAAAGGAGAGGAAGAGAAAGAGAGAGAGAAACTGAGAATGAGAGGAGCTGCAATTGGGAAGGTGCAGTGGAAGAAAGAGGAGAGGCAGAAGGAGGGAGGTAGGACCTTAGATTGAAGAAAATAGATGGAGGGGGAAAGAAAGAGGTGGGGGGGAAGAAGGAAGAGGACAGAATGAGAGGGGTAAGAGGGCAAGGAGAGGGATGAAGGGAAGAGAGCAGAGAGAGGAGAGTAGGGGGACAGACAGAGGGAGGGAGTGAAGGGTATAGCGAGAGAGGGTGGGCAGGGAAGGAGAGACAGGAGGGATGATGTGGGGATGACTCTCATTGTTTCAACTGTCCTCGCAGAGCTAAAGCTCACATCATCGAGCAGATGGAGGAGAAGGAAAAGGACAGGATGTTGCAGCAGGAAATCAAGGCCATGGAGGCAAGGGACAGGCTGCAGGCCATGGAACAGCTGCACCAGGAGGACCTGGAGGTGAGGGGGAGAGAGAGAGAGAACCTCTTCCTCATCCCCTTCCCTCCTCCTGCTCACCTGCCACCTTCCCCCTCCCCACTTCCCCTCCACCCTTACACCCTCCTCTACCCCTACTCCTCCCCCAAACCTTCCCTCCACTTCCTGACCTCCTCTCACTCAACCACCCGCCTCCCCTTCCTCGTCACTTCACCGCCCTCTCCCCTTCCCCCATCTCATCTCACCCCCTGTATTCTCCTGTCCTTCATCCTCCCCTGCCATGGAATCCTTCTCTCATGTCCTCCCTATCTACTTCTCCTACCCCTTCCCCCTTCTGCCTCTCCCACTACCTTCTTCCTGATGCGGGGTTTCGACCCAAAACACCGGCAGTTCCTTTCCTCCACCAGATGCTGCTCGATCCACTGAGTTCCTGCAGCAGATTGTGTGTTACTCCTTTCTTCTCCTCCTCCTCCCCGCTCCATCACTCGTCCCAATCTCCCGCACCCTCCCAGCCTGCCTACTCCTCTGTTCCCTTCTCCTGCCCCTTCCCACCCCATTTCTTTCCCCCTGCCCCTCCCACCACTCCACCACCTCCTGTCCAATCCATCACCCCTCCACCCCATGCCCCTCCCTACCCCATGCCCCTCCTGCTTCTCCCTGCCCTCTCAACTGTCTGACTGCACCCTCCTCCGCTTTCCTCCTGTCTGACCCTCCTCCATACCCCATTCCCCCTCTCCTTCCTCCTCATCCCGTCCTTCCCCACCTCCCACCCTTCCTTCCCCCTGCACCCATCTCATCCTCGTTCTCAGACACCCCCACCCCCCATATGCACTGTCTGTTCCCCTTCTCCTTTCCCATCTCCCAGCCCTGTGGCTCCTGCCCTGCCCCACCACGCAGTGCTCATTGGTCCGCTCTCTGCCTGCCCAGAACCTGCAGGAGAAGCGGCAAAAGCAGATGAAGACCCACCAGGAGATCATGGAGGCCAACGAGACCATGCGGCGCAGGAGGGAGCAGCTGCAGGAGCAGGACCGCATGGCTGAGCAGAAGGTTCGCGAGTTCCAGAACGCCAAGATGGTGAGCAGCAGGGGTGAGGGGGGGAGGTCTCTGAGGGGCAGGGCAGCAGGTACAGTAAGCATGGAGGGAGTTGGGATGGAGAAGTGAGGACAGAGGGGAATTGGGTGCAGGCAAGGGGAGTGGGCAGAACTGGATGGGGGGCAGTGAGAGAATGGGGCGAGGAGATAGTGAGGGGGGAGTAGGAGTGAGGGAAGTGTGTAGTGAGGGAGGGATAACGAGAGTTGGGGGGTGTTAGGTATATGTGTGGAGAGAGAGGGGAGACTGGAGGTGGACAGAGAGGGCAGGGGGACCGGTGGAGTGAGGGGTGAACTGAATGTGGAGAGAAAGGGGTTCTCGGGTTTATAGGAAAGGATGTGGAAGGAGCAACTGGGCATATGAGAGGAATGGAGAGCCAGAAAGGTGAGTGTGTGGAGGGAGAAGAAGAGGGAAAGAGAGGGAGGGACTGGATATGTGGGGCAGATGAGAAGGAGGGGGGCAGTGTGTGAAGGGGGAAAGAGTGAGATTGGGAGAGAAAGGATGAGGGATTGACCGTGGGCCAAACACACCAGGCAGGTGATTGAGGCTTTATTCAAGGCCACAGAAATGACAGCATGTTATATCTTTAGCTTGCATGGTGTCAGGGTTGAGTGAAACCTTGTGGTTCTGTGAGTAAATAAGAACGGTTGCTTCTCAGAAAATCTCAGTATTTTCTGAGAAGCAAAGTAGATGAACTTTGGCTTTTCCTTTTGTGGTCACCTGGGTGAGTTTATATCAAAACATCATGCCAGAGCAAATAACAATCCCGTTGAAAGGTTATGTTTGACTTCCTGATGCACACCGAGACAACCAAACCCAAAAACTGGGGAGGGTTATGTCCTCTGCTTTGCTGCAAAATGCACATTGTATCATTTGAGTACATGTTTTAATGCACTTCTACCAGTTTTGAAAGGGGTGCTGCATTAAACTAAACTGAAGAGGGACTTGCGTGTCAGATTCACCCCGGTGTAACTGCCATTTCCCCTCCTCCATGCAATGGTAGGGGAAATTGGGCCAAAAATACTCCTCTGATGGTAGAAATGAGTCCTGGAGTTAAAGGGCACTAAGACACAAGGTTCATTCCTCCTGACTGTTTCTCACGCTGCTTGATGATTGTATTCATAGCACTAAACATCCTGCAGACACGGGCATGTGCTTTTTAGACGTTAGACCACATCCTTATGATCAGTACAAGAATGACTTTGCAAGCTGCTGCTGTCGAGAAATGTACATCCTGTTATTCACAGGGAGCTTCCTGGGGGCATCTTACTGGAGCCCAAGTTTAAGAGTAAACCATCTTCAGAATCAGAAGCAGGTTTATTATCACTGTCTTATGTGACATGAAATTTGTTGTTTTGCAGCAGCAGTACAGTACAAAGGCATAAAATTACTATAAATTACAAAATAAGTAAATAGTATGAGAAAAAAGGAACAATGAGGTAGTGTTAATACACACAAAATGCTGGAGGAACTCAGCAGGTCAGGCAACATCTATGGAGGGAAATAAACAGTCAACGTTTCGGGCCGAGGTCCTTCATCTGGACTGGAAAGGAAGAGGGCAGAAGCCGGAATAGGAAGGTCAGGGGAGGGGGAGCAGCACACGCAGGTGATAGGTGACAGGTGAGTCCAGGTGATAGGCGAGTGCAGGTAAGGTGGGGGGGGGGGAAGGTAGGTGGGTGGGGGAGGAGATATAAGAAGCTGAGAGGTGATGGGTGGAAGAGGCAAAGGGCTGAAGAAGAAGGAATCTGGTAGGAGAGGGCAGTGGACCATGGAATAAAGGGAAGGAGGTGGGGAATTAGATGGGCAGGTCATAAGGGTGGGAGAAGGAGAAGGAGAACAGGGGAGTGGGCCACAGGAATTAGGGAAGACAAAGAAGTGGGGTGGGGAGGAAGAGGGGAAAAAAAAGGAGGGGAGAGAAAGGAAAGAAGGGAAAGGGAGGGGAGGGGAGGGGTTACCAGAAGTTCAAGAAATCGATGTTGAGGTCGTCAGATTGGAGACTCCCAAGGTGGAATATGAGGTGTTGTTCTTCCAACCTGTGTCTGGCCTCAACGTGGCAGTAGAGGAGGCTGTGGACAGACATGTCAGTATGGAGAGTGGGATGTGAAATTGAAGCGGGCGGCCACTGGGAGATCCTGGCTGTTGCGGCGGACGGAGTGAAGGTGCTCGACAAAGCGGTCACCGATGTAGAGGAGGCCGCACCGGGAGCACCGGATGAAATAAATGACCCTCAGATTCACAGGTGAAGTGCTGCCTCACCTGAGGGGGCTGTCCAGTCCCCTGAAGGGTGGTGAGGGAGGAGGTGTAGGGACAGGTGCAGCACTAGCTGCGGTTGTAGGGATGTGCCGGGAGGGTTATCAGTGAGGAGGGACAAATGGACAAGGGAGTCACACAGAGAGCAGTCCCCGTGGAAGTGGGGGGGCTGCGTAGAGGGGGGCGAGGGGAAGATGTGACTTGTGGCTGGATCCAGTTGGAGGTAGCAAAAGTTGCGGAGAATGGCGTGTTGGATGCAGAGGCTCATGGGGTGGTAGGTGAGGACAAGGGAACCCTGTCCCCGTTTTTTCGGGGGTGGGGGTGGGGGGGGGAGGAATAGGGTGAGGGCAGACGTGTGGGAAATGGAGGAGATGCAGGGTGAGGGCTTCATTGATGGTGGTGGAAGGGAAACCCCAGTTTCTGATGTCCTGGAATGGAAAGCCTCATCGTGGGAATAGATGCGGTGGAGGGGGAGGAACTGGGAGAAGGAGATGGCATCCTTACAAGTGACAGGGTGGGAAGAGGTAGTGTTCAAGGGTTCATGGACCGTTTAGAAATCTGATGACAGAGGTGAAGAAGCTGTTCCTGAATTGTTGAGTGTGGGTCTTCAAGCTCCTGTACTTCCTCCCTGATGGTAGTAACGAGAAGAGCATGTCCTGGATGGTGAGGGTCCTTAATGATGGATGCAGCTTTCTTGAGGTACTGCCTCTTGAAGCTATCCACAATGGTGGGGAGGGTTGTACCCATGATGGAGCTGGCTGAGGCTGCAACCCTCTGCAGCCTCCTGCGGTCCTGTGGATTGGAGCCTCTGTACCAGGAGGTGATGCAACCAGTCAGCATGCTCTCCACTGTACATCTATAGAAACTCGCAAGAGTCTTTGGTGACCTACCAAATCTCAAATTCCTAACGAGGTAGAGCCACTGGCGTTCCTTTTTCATGATTGCATCAATGTGTTGGATCCAGGACAGATCCCTCAGAGATGTTGACGCCCAGGAACTTGAAGCTGCTCACCCTTTCCGCCGCTGACCCCTCAATAAGGACTGGTGCGTGTTCTCACAACTTCCCCTTCCTGAAGTTCGCAATCAATTCCTTGGTCTTGCTGACATTGAGTGTGAGGTTGTTGTCGTGACACCACTCAGCCTGCTGATGGACCTCACTCCTGTACGCCTCCTCGTTGCCATCTGAGATTTTACCGACAACAGTGCTGTCACCTGCAAATCTATAAATGGCATTTGAGCTGTGCTGAGCCGCACAGTCACGAGTGTAGAGAGAGTAGACCAGCGTGCTAAGCACACATCCTTGCGGTGCGCCTGTGTTGATTGTCAGTGAAAAGGAGATGTTATCACTATTCTTCCTTTGAAAGCATGCGTAAAAGACATTGAACTCATCGTGGAGTGAAGCAACACTGCATTTATTCTGTTAGGTTTCGCCTGATGGCATGCAAACCCTGCCAACAGCTATCATGCATCGATTGTGTGGCTAATTTCACACAGGATTGCGTTTTTGCTCTGACGTTTTTGATCTGGACTTCTTGTAGGGTTCTGCATTGCCGGTCTTGAACGCCACAGATCGAGCCCTCGGCAGACTGCAGATCTCCTGGTTCATCCAGGCCTTCTGATTTGGGAAAACTCGGTATGTTCTCAAAGGCACACACTCATCCACGTAGGTCTTGATGAAGCTGGTGACAACCGTAGCATATTCATTCAGATCTGAAGACGAATCCCTGAATTTGGTCCAGTCCACCGATTCAAAACAGTCCTGTAAATGCTTGTTGGATTCCTCCACATTATCTTCAGTTATTGAACTCCTGAGTAGCTGATCCAAACTGTCCTATACCGGTCTTCATATTCAGAAACATCCTCTGAAGCCTTTTGTTTGCAATCGACCACTTTCCTCCAATCGATCTGCATTGGAGCCTGTTCTTTCAGCCATCTCTTAATTGCATTCCAACCACCCCCTAGGTCCTGTCTGTCATCTCCCATGCCGTCATTGATTCTCTCATTCAACTGAAGACAACATAGTGGCCAAGATTTGGAGGCCATCATATGGATGCAGTTAATATATGTTCTTGACTTGTTGAAGTTCAGTCCAAGTCCTTAAGTTTCCTTTTTTAGGATGTGGAATTTCTCTGGACCATTTGTCAATTTTTTCTGGGTCCAGTGGTTGATAGTAAACCTCTTGCTCCTTTCATAATCTCCATTCTCATTTTTGCGTGCTTTGATTGCCTTCGTTATTATTGGGGCAAGCCGTGACGTGGCTGCCAGACCAATTGCTGTCATCATCACTTGAGTCACCAGAGGTTTCTGCTGAGTTAGTGTTATATTCATTCTGCAGTGCCGTACAGTTCCAAAGTTGGCGCTGTTGCTGGGGTCTGTTCTGTGCCGTGCCCCTGAAAGGACCGCCCACTGAAAGTCCTGACTCTTATACATTGAAGCTGATTCAGTCTGCACTGGAGGTCCCCACATTTTGTATTAAGCTGGTTACATTTATCACTTTATTTTCTCACTCATTCAGTTAATGCAGAAAGTTTTTCTTTGGACTTTTTACTGTCTTTATTATACTGTTCCTTCAGCATGTTGCACAATTCTTCCTTCTTCCCCAATTGTTCAGTTAGTTTATTTGCTTGCTCAGTCGATTCACCATGTGCTCACTTTAGTTCACACACTAGATTATTTACCTCGGCACACTCATGCTTAGATTCATCTACTTGGCTCCTGAGCTCAGCATGCTCACCCTTAAATCCACTTATTTGGCTTCTCAGCTCCACACGCTCACACTTTCCCAGTTCTGTTAATACTGCGATCGTCCAGCCAGTTTTTGCCTTTCCCGACCACATTTTCTGAATCTTATTCCATATCTTCCCGACATCACTCAGAAGCCAATTTTCACTCAACCCGGCATCAATAGCACATTTCTTCCAGATTGTTTTGTTAATCACATCAAATTCGTGTACTTTATTCAAGTAAACCCCCAGTTATCAGTTCTCTCTCAGTTGGAGACACTGTGGTTTGTTTCTCAACTCTGGCCATTGTTTCAGTTCAATCTCAATGAATACTCTTCACTTAGATGTCAATCACAGTTATCAATAGGGTTTCAACCCGAAATATTTCAAATAGCAAGGTAAAATAGTTTTCTTCTCACTCTTAAACTTCCTTCAGATGGTGTACTGAAGCAGAATCTGATGATTTCCCCAATGATTCAGAAATGGAAGATGCTCTTACCTCCTGTCTGTCTGAGGAATTTTCAAACTCTGTTTCTCATAAACATCCTGCCAACTACACCAAAATTGTCAGATCTGGTTATTTTCAAATCTGCAGGTTCTTTCAGGAGTCCAAGAATGAGTTGAAAACAACGTGGTGCTTGGTACTCCTTTGCTAACAATAGTCCAGTGGGGAAACCTAGTAGATACCTGTGGCAAAACCAACCAATGGCAAAACACATATTCACCTGATGGATGAACCAATGAGCTTGGAAGTGGCCATTCCTTGTGCAGCCACCTGAGGTGTATTAAACACCATACATGTTAAGAAAAATTACTTAAAACAGTTGAATCCAACATGCTCCTCCACTTCCCTTGACCGTACCTGCAGTCTTCAGTCTCTGCCTATATGTCGGGAGTAGAAGTACAGCCAAGTGATCGGATTTGCCAAAGTGTGGGCACGGGATGGCACAGTAAATGTTCTTGATGGCAGTGTAGCAGTGATTGAGTGTGTTGGCTCCTCTGGTTCTGCAGGTGACATGTTGGTGGTAGTTTGTCATAGACTTCTTCAAGCTGGCCTGGTTGAAGTCCCCCGTGATGATCGGAAAGGTGCCAGGGTGCGTTGTCTCATGACTGCTGATCAGTGCTCAGCTCCTCCAGTGCCAGCTTGATGTTTGCAGGGGGTGCAATGTACACCGTTACCAGGATGACGGTGGAGAACTCCCTTGGCAGGTGGAATGGACGACACCTGACCGCCAGATGTTCCAGGTCGGGGGGAGCAGGACTGGGACAGAACTGCCACATCTGTGCTCCATGATGAGTTAATCATGAAGCAAACGCCGCCGCCTCTGTCTTTACCTGATGCCGCCGTCCGGTCCATGTGGTGGATGGTGAAGCCTCGGGACTTCACCATCATTGCATTGTTCAGTGCAGGAATGCCGTCACAAGCTGCTGCTGTTGAGAAATGTACATCCTATTATTCACAGGGAGCTTCCTGAGCTGCACCCTACCAGAGTCTAAGAGTAAACCTCCTTCACCCAGCGGCTCCGACTGACGTGGGCCAGGTGGTGGGGCTGGGGATGGACCTTACATGTGCAAGACGAGATTGTATCAATCCCTGGCAGCCCCAACCCCACAATCCTCCCTCCCTATCTACCTCCCCCTACAGTCCTCCCGCAAGCAGCCACCAGCCTTCTAACATATCACACATGTTTTTCTTCTGCTCCAAGAATAAAGTATTTTCCCCTCCTCTTCTTCACTAGCACAAATTGCTGCAAACCAGTCTCAGTCTCTGGATTGCAACTCACTGAATGCCAGCAGCCTGCACACTGAGTGCATATTGTTGCCTCCAGCCTTCCAATCGGTCAACCAACTCACTGCAGGTCCTGTGTTGACATGAGAGAATAGGAGCTTCACTCTGTGTCTGACCCGTGCCCTGGGAGTGTGTGATGGGATAGTGTAGAGGGAGCTTCACTCTGTGCCTGACCCGTGCCCTGGGAGTGTGTGATGGGACAGTGTAGAGGGAGCTTCACTCTGTGTCTGACCCGTGCCCTGAGAGTGTGTGATGGGACAGTGTAGAGGCAGCTTCACTCTGTGTCTACTCCTCTCCCTTCTTGTTCCCTTGCTAGAAAAGAGAAGCTGAATTTGAGGAGTTGCAGAAGCGTTTGAGACGAGAGAAAGCAATAGAGGTTGCTCGCCTCCAGGCTCTGCAGGAACGTGCACACGATGTCAAGGCTGAGCAGGTTAGTGTAATATCAGCACAAAAATCAACTTTCATCCAATTAAAACAGCAATCTTCCCAAGAGACAGAGGAAATATGCCCAGCAATGTGTACATCTGAGCCTTGCAGATAGCTATTATGTCCACTGATCAGCGAAGCACGTGTAGAAATATGGACTGAGAGACACCAGTAAGTGTACAGACATTCCCCTGAGAGAGAACTGAGAGACACCAGTCAGTGTATCCCAGCGGGGGAGTCATTAAAAGACACCAGTCAGTGTATAGATATCCCCTGAGAAAGAGGAACTGACAGACATCAGTCAATAAACAGATATCCCGCTGAGAGAGAGCGACTGAGAGACACCGGTCAGTGTACAGATATCCCACTGAGATAGAGGGACTGAGAGACACCGGTCAGTGTACAGGTACCCCCCTGAGAGAGAGGGACTGAGAGACACCGATCAGTGTACAGATAAACCAGCAAGAGAACAATCAACCCCAACAGGACCACCCATCAATTGTCTTGACGAAGCCCTTCTATTATCCCTGTATAAATGTTGTGTCCTCGAAAATTCACCTCTACATCTCAAGCAACTTTCTGTAGCTCCAAAATCTGGATTGGCATGATCATTTTATTTCCTATAATCAGTTTTATTGCTATTTACATTCCTCACCCTAATCGTACCCTTCGAAACCACAACCTGCGAGATTTTATCAATTAAAGCTGGCATGAAAATCAGTCACTGTACAGATGTGGCCTGCCTTCTGAAACTCTACAGTCCGACTTTTATCAGAGATCTGTTTATTTGTTTATGATGTCAACTTATTAGCTATTGAGACATTTATGTTTCTCTGTCCCTGAAATTTCTTAACTAATTGTAACAATTTGACAACCTCCTCTTGAGTCCAAACTGATTAAACCCCACCTCTCTCCTCCTTTCTTACGGATGTACTTTCGTCATTATTATTAGCTTCAAGCCCTGCAGCTGCTGCCGTTTTCACATTTTGAACCTCAGGATGTCTATGTATCTCATGCTGACCTAACCTTATTTTAGAAGCAAACTCCATATAGCAACTCTCACACTTAAATCTTATACCAACTCCCTCCCCGTTGTTAACAATATCCACATCAGTAACACCACCAGCACTGGTACAATGAGGATAACGGTGGGCAATTGTGTCATATTTCCCTGGCTTTCCTCATGTATCACATACAATACTGCTTACCACATCAGGGTGGTCTCTTTTGAAATATTTCCTGAAGGCATTAAATGCTATAAATCCCTCACCACATAACTCACGTGAAATTCTGGCACCTGGATATTTAACCACTATCTTTCACAAATCCAGACTACCCCCAACTTCTCCGTTACCTGCTTATGCCACTCCATCCAAAACCACAATCTCACCATCCCTGACATTACTCAGACCCTTCACATTGTCAACAGTCTCAAAACTATCAACATCAATAAATCTGGGACTACTCCCAACACACCCACTACTACTGTTACTCCCGATATTACTACTATCTTTATTAAACACATTAAGATCACTAAAATAAAAACACTGAGAGACATCAGTCAGTGTACAGAAATCCACTGGGAGACACCGGTGCACAGATGTGCCCGTGAGGGAGATGGACTGAGAGACAACAGTCAGCATACAAATAACCTTTGAGGGAGTGAGGGACTGAGAGGCACCAATCAACATACAGCTATCATCCTTTGAAAGAGGGAGTGAGAGACACCAGTCACCGTACAGACATCCCCCTGCAAGACAGGGACTGGGAGACATTAGTCAGTGAACAGATATCCCCCTGAGGGAGAGGAACTGAGAAATACGTTTCACTGTACAGATATCCTGCTGAGCGACAGAAGGACTGAGGGACATCAGTCAGTGTACAGATAAACCAACAAGTGGACAATTAACTGCAGGGAGTTGTGGACACAGCTCAGCACATCAGAAAAGCAGCCTCTCCTCCATAGACACTATCTATACTTCTCGCTGCCTCGGTAAAGCAGCCAACATAATCAAAGACCCCACCCACCCCAGAAATTGTCTCTCCTGTCCCCTCCCATCAGGCAGAGGATACAAGAGCCTGAAAGAACGTATTACCAGGCTCAAGGACAACTTCTGTCCAACTGTTATAACACTATTGAACGGTCCCCTGGTACAATAAGACAGACACTTGACCTCACAATCTACCTTGTCATGGCCCTGAACATTACTGTCTGCCTGCACTGCACTTTCTCTGTAAATATAACACCATATTCTGCATTCTGTTATTGATTTTCACTTGTACTACTTTGATGTACCGATGTGATGAAATGATCTGTATGGGTGGCATGCAAAACAAAGTTCTTCACTGTACCTCGGTACCAGTGACAATAATAAACTAATTTCCCAACCCCAACAGGACCACCCATCATTTGTCTTGTCAAAGCTCTTCTATTATCCCTGTACAAATGTTGCGTCCTCAAATATTTATCTTTACACCTGAAGAATCTTTTTCTTGCTCCAAAATATGGATCTGCTTGAGCATTTTGTATCCAATTACCAGTTTTATTCCTATTTACATTCCCACCCTAACCGCACCCTTCAAAACCATCACCTGTGAGATTTTATCGATCAAACCAGAAAGGATTTTCAAGTAGTTGCATCAATGTCATCAGCCAATATAACAGCTCTTTGACCAAGTGAGCTAAACAGATTCCGTTAAACCTATCATTTCCATTAACACCACGAGTTACATTGACAGGATCATACTCCTCTACCTTCATACGATACACACTGTCACATAGACTACACGTATTATAACAATAATTCTAACCTTTAAACCACTATCATCTCTGATTTCATCATCATTTTCAACTATGTCTTCTCTACTTCCTGACCATCATTGAGGTCCCTATTAGCCTGCCTTCTGATGAACTTTTACAATGTCAACTCATTAGCTATTAAGACACTGATGTTTCTCTGGCCCTGAAATTTCTTAACTAATTCAACAGCCTCTTCTTGAATCCCATCAGGAAGGCCTCAGGACTCTGGAAAACAGACCTAACCAGTTCCCATCTACCACCACCCTCCTCTGTCTGTCAGACCTGGTTCTCATCCTCAACAACTTCTCATTTGGCTCCTCCCACTTTCTCCAAAATAAGGGTATAGCCATGGGCACGCATTGGCCCCAGGTATACCTGCCTACGTGGAGTAATCCATGTTCCAAACCTATCCCAGCTCTTTCTCCACTGCATCGACAACTGGATCGGTGCCACTTCCGGCACCCGTGCAGAGCTCATCAACTTCATCATCTTTGCTACCAACTTCCACGCCGCCCTCAGATTCACTTGGTCCATCTCCGACACCTCTCTTCACTTTATTGATC
The DNA here is from genome assembly GCF_009764475.1 of Pristis pectinata. Lineage (NCBI taxonomy): Eukaryota > Metazoa > Chordata > Chondrichthyes > Rhinopristiformes > Pristidae > Pristis > Pristis pectinata. Next base: position 39,492,141 of record NC_067424.1, read on the forward strand.
TCTCTGTCTCCATCTTCGGAGACAGATTATCCACCGACGTCCACTACAAACCCATTGACTCCCACAGTTACCTCGACTATACCTCGTCCCACCCTGTCACTTGCAAGGATGCCATTCCCCTTTCTCAGTTCCTTTGCCTCTGCCGCCTCTGTTCTCATGATGAGGCCTTCCACACCAGGACATCCGAGGCGTCCTCCTTTTGCAGAAAAAAGGGATCCCCCCCACCTGCTGTTGATGGAGCCCTCACCTGCATCTCATCTATTTCCCGCACTTCTGCTCTTACCCCATTTTCCCCCCACCACCCCCAAGGCAGTCTCCCTAGTTCACATCTACCATCCCACCAGCCTACGCATCCACATATATCATTCTTTGCAACTTCCACCATCTACAACAGGATCCCCCCATCAGGCACTTCTTTCCGTCCCCTCCCCCTTCCACTTTCCACAAGGATCACCCTCTCCATGACTCCCTCATCCACTCATCCCTCCCCACCAATCCCCCTCCCTCCCCAGGCACTCGCCCCTGTAACCACACTAAGCGTTACACCTGCCCCTGCACCTCCTCCCTCGTCATCAACCAGAGTGCTAAACAGCCCTTTCGGTCTTTCACATGTGAATTCCACAGTGTTATTTATTGCATCCAGTGCTCCCATTGTGCCCTCCTCTACATGTGTGAGATCGGTTGCAGTATGGGGGAATCGCTTGGCCAAGCACCTTAGCTCCGTCCACGGTGCCACCCAGGATCTCCCGGTGGCCAGCATTTTAATTCCACTTCCCATTCCCACACCAGCATGTCTGTCCACGGCCTGCTCCACTGCCAGATTGATGCTAAACACAAATTAGAGGAACAGCACCTCATATTTTACCTGGGCAGTCTCCAACCTGGCAGCCTGAACACTGAATTCTCAAATTTCCGGTAACCACTCCCTCTCTGTCCCTTTTCTTCTTTTTTCTTTTCACTCTCTCCTCTTGATCCAACTGGCCCCCCTTCACCCTCAGACCCGTCACATTGTCAACTGTCTCAAAATTATCTGTATCAACATCAATAAATCTGGGACTCTACCTAACGAACCCACTGCTGCTATGACTCCTAATATTACTAGTACTTCAATTTGTGATCACTAAAATAGAAACACTGAGAGACATCAGTCAGTGTATGGAAATCCACTGAGAGAGGAACTGAGAGACACCAGTGTACAGATATGCCCCTGAGGGAGATGGACTGAGAGACACCAGTCAGCATACAGATAACCTTTGAGGGAGCAAGGGTCTGAGAGATGCCAGTCAGTGTACAGATATCCCCCTGGGAGAGAGGGACTGACAGACACCAGTAAGTGTACAGATATCCCCCGGGAGAGAGGAACTGACAGACGCCAGTCAGTGTACAGATATGCCCCTGAGGGAGAGGAACTGAGAAATATGTTTCACTGTACAGATATCCTGCTGAGTGAGAGAAGGACTGAGGGACATCAGTCAGTGTACAGATGAACCAACAAGTGGACAATAAACTACAGGGAGTTGTGGACACAGCTCAGCACATCAGAAAAGCAGCCTCTCCTCCACAGACCTGAATGCAATTCTCGCTGCCTCGGTAAAGCAGCCAGCATAATCAAAGACCCCACCCACCCCAGAAATTGTCTCTCCTGTCCCCTCCCATCGGGCAGAGGATACAAGAGCCTGAAAGAACGTACCACCAGGCTCAAGGACAACTTCTGTCCCACTGTTATAACACTATTGAACGGTCTCACAATCTACCTTGTCATGGCCCTGAACATTATTGTCTGCCTGCACTGCACTTTCTCTGTAACTGTAACACTATATTCTGCATTCTGTTATTGCTTTTCACTTGTACTACTTTGATGTACCGATGTGATGAAATGATCTGTATGGATGGCATGCAAAAGTTCTTCACTGTACCTCGGTACCAGTGACAATAATAAACTAATTTCCCAACCCCAACAGAACCACCCATCATTTGTCTTGTCAAAGCTCTTCTGTTATCCCTGTATAAATGTTGTGTCCTCAAATATTTATCTTTACACTTGGAGAATCTTTTTCTTGCTCCAAAATATGGATCTGCTTGAGCATTTTGTATCCAATTACCAGTTTTATTCCTATTTACATTCCCACCCTAACCGCACCCTTCAAAACCATCACCTGCGAGATTTTATCAGTCAAAGTAAACAGGATTTTCTACTTTCATTACTTTCATCAGCCAATATAACAACTCATAGGATTCATAATGTCACATAGTCTACATATATTAGCGCTTACAATATTATTTACAAAAATAACTTCAACAACAATTCCCTTGTTGTGACCTCGCATCTTATTGCACTGCACTTTCTCTGTAGCTGAGACACTTTACTCTGTACTGTTATTGTTTTTACCTGTACTACATCAATGCACTCTATACTAACCCAATGTAACTGCACTGTGTGATGAATTGACCTGTATGATTGGTTTGTAAGACAAGTTTTTCACTGTACCTCGGTACAAGTGACAATAATAAACCAATACCAACCTTTAAACCACTATCATCTCTGATTTCACCATCATTTTCAGCCATGTCTTCTCTACTTCCTGACCATCATTGAGGTCCCTATTAGCCTGCCTTCTAATGAACTTTTGCAATGTCAACTCAATAGCTATTAAGACACTGATGTTTCTCTGGCCCTGAAATTTCTTAACTAATTGAACAACCTCTTCTTGAATCCCATCAGGAAGGCCCCAAGACTCTGTTTCTTCCTGGAAAACACACCTAAGCAGTTCCCCTCTACCACCAACCTCCTCTGTCTGGCAGAACTTGTGCTTACCCCCAACAATTTCTCATTTGGCTCCTCCCACTTTGTCCAAAATAAAGGTATAGCCATGGGCACTTGCATGGTCCCCAGTCATGCCTGCCTTTTCGTCGGCTACGTGGAGTAACCTGGCAGCATGAACACTGAATTCTCAAACTTTCGGTAACCACTGTCCCTTTTCCCCTTTTTTCTTTTCTGTCTCCTGTTGATCCACTGGGCCCCATCACCCTATCTCTTTTCCCTCCCCCACTCTCTCCATCTGCCCATCACCCACTCACTGGTTCACTTCCCCTCCTCCCTCGATTTAATGTCCCATTGTCCACTCCAGTCATTTTCCATCATCTTCAGTCCTTTGTCACATCCACCTATCACCTCCCAGCTTCTGCAACCTTCCCCACTCTCCCCTCCCTCATCTGCCTTACTCCCCCCTCACCTGGATCCACCTATGACCTGCCAGCTCTTGCTCCATCCCTTCCTTCCAACTATCTCCCCTCTTTCTTTCCAGTCCAGATGAAGGGTCTCGACCTGAAATGTTGACTGTCCATTTCCCTTCCTCGATGCTGCCTGACCTGCCGAGTTCCTCCAACGTTTTTTGTGTTACTCCAGATTTCAGGCCTCTGCGGTCTCTTGCGTCTCTCTTGAGTCTAAACTGATTGAATCCCCCCTCTCTTTTCCTCCTTTCTCACAGATGTACTTTCCTATTATCATTCAGCTACTGTTGTTTTCAAATTTTGAACCTCAAGATAACCTGACACTATTTTAGAAGCAAACTCCATGTTGCAACTCTCACATTTAAATCTTATACCAGCTGCCTCCCCGTTATTAACAATATCCAGATCGGTAACACCACCAGCACTGGTACTGATTCTACAATGAGGATAATGGTCAGCAATTGTATAATATTTCCCTGCCTTCCCACACTATCACATACAGTGCTGATTACCACATCAGGATGGTGTCTTTTGAAATATTTCCTAAAAGCTTTAAGATCCCTCGCTACATAACTCTCATAAAAATCTGGTACCTGGATATTTAACCACTATCTTTCACAATTCCAGACCATATCCGTTACCTGCTTCCGCCACTCCATTCAAGACCACAATCTCACCATCCCTGATGTTCCTCAGATCCCTCACATTGTCAACCGTCTCAAAACTATCAACATCAATAAATCTGGGACTATTCCTAACACACCTGCTGCTTCTATTACTCCTAATATTACTAATACTTTAATTAAACACATGATGGTCACTAAAATAAAAACACTGAGAGACATCAAGGCACAGAAATCCCCTGAGAGAGAGTGTCTCAGAGACACCAGTCAGCATGCAAGTATCCCTTGAGGGAGAGAGGGACTGAGAGACTCCAATCAGTGTTCAGGTATTACCCTTAGAGGCTGTGTGAGGGACACCAGAAACTGTACAGATATCCCCTGAAAGGGAGAGGGACTGAGAGACATCTGTCAATTACAGAACTTCCCTGAGAGAGAGGGACTGAGGCACCCGTCCTCATCCAAACTATTTCTTGGCCTACGAAGTGCCTCTGATCTACAGCTGTGTCTGTGTTTCACAGGATGCGCTGCGGGCCAAGCGAAGCCAGGAGGCCGCAGAGCGAGAGTGGCGGCGGAAGGAGCTGGAGGACGAGCAGAAGAAGGCCAAGCTGAACGCCGAGCTGAAGAAATCCCGGTCGACCCAAATCCAGCAGAAGCAGCACTTCCTGGCCATGCAGGCCACCAAGGAGAGGCAGGAGTTCGAGAGAGTGCTCAGGTAGGTCAGCCAGTGTCAGCCCTCTCTGCAGGCTCAGTGCGGCTCAGACTGACTTCCACAGGAGTAAGCCCGACAGCGCTGCTCACCTCTCCGTGCTGTTGCCCTCTCTCTCTCTCTCCATTGCCCAACACCGTCCCTCGTGCAGAGCCCTGTGAGTCCACGGCAGATACCCTCTCTGACTGGACTTTTCCTTGCACCTCCCTTTCTTCCCCGTCGTACCTTCATCAAAACCTCAAACCTCTGCACTCTCTGTTTCTTGAACCGTCTGCTTATGGGGACATCTTCCCTCTGCCTCCCCTCCTCAAGACAAGGAGGGTAACTCCAGCTTCAGTCCAACTTTGGAGCTGAAATCTCTCGCCTCGACGAGTGTGTCCTGAGCCTCGTATGGGGTCTTCACGTCCTTCCCCAATGCCAGCAGCCTAAACAGTGCCCATTCCCCTGCCTCTGGCCTAAATTCTGCCCCTGCCCTCTAGTTGGGTCTCCCCTCAGCCTTCCTGCCCACAGCTTCTCCAGTCTCCTCACACCCCTGGAGTCCATCACTGGAGGTCTTGTGTGGACCCTCCCCTCACCGTTGCAGCCTCTGAGCGGTGCCTGGGGTCACACTGATCCACAGGTCCACAAAGGCTCGGAGGCCTGGAGATTGTAATGTGCCAGTACCTTCCTGCACTATCCCCATATCCCTATCTATCCCCAAATCCATCTATCTCTGTCCTGAATGCCCTCAGTGACTGAGCCTCCACAGCTCCTGGGTAACACATTTCTGGGTAACATCACCCCCTTGGTGAGGAAATTTCTCCTTATTTCGGTCCTAAGTGGCCGGCCCCTTACTCAGAGACTGTGCCCCCTGGTTGTCAGTGCCCCAGCCAGGGGAACATCCTCCCTGTATCCATCTGTCATACCCTGAGAGAACTTTGTATCTTTTGGTGAAATGAGCAGCCTTGCAAACTTCCTGTGCACAGTTCCTTCATGTTATCACACCCTCCTCACAGGCCAAATGTAAGGGGAAAGTACACAGTTAATGTACAGAACTATCTTGGGGTCCAAGTCCACAGCTCAGCGAAAGTGGCCACGCCAGTAGATAGGGTGGTAAAGAAGGTGCATGGTATGCTTGTCTTTATTGGTCGAGGCATTGAGTAATTCAAATTGGCTTATTCTTGTCACATCTACAGTGAAGAACTTGTCTTGCATACCGTTCATACAGATCAATTCATTACATAATGCATCGAGGTAGGACAAGATAAAACAATAACAGAATGCAGATTAAAGTGTTACAGTTACAGAGAAAGTGCAGTGCAGGCAAACAATAAGGCTCAAGGTCATAACAAGGTAGATTGTGAGGTCCAGAGTCCATTTTATCATGCTAGGGAACCATTCAATAGTCTTATAACAGTGGGATAGAAGCTGTCCTTGAGCCTGCTGGTACATGCTTTCAGACTTTTGTGTCTTCTGCCTGATGGGAGAGGGGAAAGAGAGAAGGGAGAGTACAGATGTAAGCTGTATAAACCTTTGGTTAGGCTGCACTTGGAGTATTGTGTGCAGTTCTGGTCACCTCATCACAGGAAGCATGTGGAAGCTTTGGAAAGGGTACATGAGGTTTACCAGGATGCTGTCTGGATTAGAGGGTATGAGTTATAAGGAGAGGTTGGACAAACTTAGGTTGTTTCCTCTGGAACATCAGAGGCTGAGTGGAGACCTGGTAGACATTTATAAAATTATCGGAAACATAGATGGGGGAGACAGTCAGAATCTTTCTCCCAGTGTGGAAGTGTCAAGTACTAGAGGACATGTGTTTAAGGTGAGAGGGGGAAAGTTCTTTTACACAGAGAGTGGTGGGTGCCTGGAACGGGCTGCCAGAGGGAATGGTGGAAGAGGTTTGTGGATAGACACATAAATATGGGTCATGTACAGGCAAAAGGGAATTAGTTCAAATCGGCATCATGTTTGGTGCAGATATTGTGGGCTGAAGGGCCTGTTCCTGTGCTGTTCTGTACTATGTTCTTGCGGTGTGGTGGCCAGAACGGTGCACAGCCCTCTGCCCCTGCGTTCCTTGCCCAGGCCACTGTTGGCAAGGGTCCATTAGCACCAATAGAGCACTGCCTTTGTGGAACAAGGTGTCCTTCACCTGTAACCAAATTTGTGTCCGTTTCCCTCCCTCCCTCCACCAGACCACTGGGTGCCTGAGGTGATCCTTAGACTGCAGTCTGCAGCAGCAGAGACTGTGTCTTCCCACCTAACACCACTCCTACCTCAGCATTCCCGTCCTGATGCAGGGTTTCGAGAATTCCTTTTTCTCCACAGATGCTGCTTGACCCATTGAGTTCCTCCAGAGAATTATTTGTTGCTCCACATTCCAGCATCTGCAATCTCTTGTGTCTCAGAATCCCTGGCTTCAGAGGAGGTTGGGATGAAGAAACCTGGAGCGCTGGAGCCACCCAATGTAGGGGCTGCATGGTCCAAAACTCAACTGTACCTTGCACTGGTCCAGGCCCATCTCAGCACTTGCCACGACTGTAACCCCCTCCAGCTGCTACACCCTCCCCTATCTCTGTAACCCCCTACACCCCTCCCTATCTCTGTACCTCCCTCCACCCCTACACCCCTCTCTATCTCTGTAACCCCCCCACCCCTACACCGCTTCCTCCCTCTGTAACCCCCTCCAGCCCCTACACCCTGTTTCTATAAACAACACCCCCCGCCCATTGACCTCCACACCACCCCCCATCTCTGTAACCTCCCCCTCCGATCTCTACGCCCCTCCCTATTTCTGTAACCTCCCCTCCCACTTCCCCCAGCCCCTACATCCTATCTCTGTAAACCCCTCCAGCCTCTGAACCCCCTCCTCTGAAGGAAGGAAACGGATCGCACCTGCTGAAGTCTCCATGGATCCTCACTGTCTGCCTCTGCCTGCCTCTCAGTCTCCGGAGTCTCTCTGTGCTCCCTGTGCTACTTCAGCCCCTCCTGTGTGCCAGCGATGTTGGTCAGCTGCTGTAAATCTCTGCCTGGCCTGGAGGTGCATTGCCTCAATGCTCATTGCACCGCCGCAGGAAGCCGTACCTGTCCGGCTGGGGACTGATCTGCTCCTTACTTTTGATGTTATGACGAAGAAAAAGGTCATTCCACCCATCAGGTTCACACCAGCTCCGAGCAGAGCAATCCCATCAACCCATCCTCCACTTGATTTCTGTGTGGATCCACATCATTCTCCCTCACTTGCCCACCAGCTCCCCTTGTGGTTCTGTTGCTCTTTTGTCAACATTTGGGGTAATTTACAGTTGTCAATTAAAGTACCAGCACATCTTTGGGATGTGAGGAAACCAGAGCAGCCGAGGGAACCCGGCAGACACACAGGGAACGTTCAAACTCCACAAAGACAGCACCTGAGGTCAGGATTGAACCCAGGTTTCTGGAGCCGTGAGGGAGTGGCTGTAACCGTGCACTCACTGCTCCGCGCTGGTGGAGGAGGCGAAATGAATGCTTAGCGAGAGCCATCTGACTCATTCTCTCTCCCCCCCGCACACCTCTCTCTAACCCTCTCATCTCTCTCTCCCCCCCTTCCCCCCCCCCTTTCTTCTAACTGGCCCCTCTCTCTAAATCCCTTCTCTCTTTCTCTCTCTGCCTCTTTCTACCCCCGTCTCTCTACCCCCCCCACCCCCATCTGTCTCCCTCTACCTTCATCACTATACCCTTCTCACTCTCTTGCTCTCTCTCTCTCTCCACCCACTCTCTCTCCCCAATTTCTCTACACCCCTCTCCACCTCTCTCCTCTCTCTCTCCCGTTCATGCTCTCCTCGCTCTCTCCCTCTTTCTCGGCCGTGTAGGGTGCAGGAGGAGCAGATGGCGAAGGAGCAGAAGGAGGAAGGGGAGAAGAGACACGGCAGGACCAAGTTTGCCAATGATCTGAGGGAGCAGATCCGGGAAAAGGAGCAGAAGCAGATTGCAGAGAGAGCTGCCTTCTTTGAGGAAGGCAAGCGTCTGAAGGACGAAGCTCACCAGCGCCGGGTCCGCCTCGACCAAATCAAGAGGAAGAAGCTGGAAGAGCTGAGGTCAGCCCGGGGGGAGGGATGGGGGGGTGGGGGGGGAGTGTGGTGCAATAGGAAGGGTTGGGTCGATGGTGACTGTGTACATTTTGTGGGCGGGGGCAACGAGAAGGGTCAGTTCCACAAGGATTGTGTACGGTGTGTGGGGGGAGGGTAATGGGAAGGGGTGGTTCCCATGGGTGAGTACATTGGGAAGGTGTGGATCCCACTGAGACTGTTACTGCTGGAGTGAATGAGCAGGGATCTGGTGCCATTGGGATTGTGCACAGTGGAAATCAGGTGTGGTGAGGGATTTGCCATCATTTGGGGTTCGGGAATTGGCAGAAAGGTTTGGAGTTGAGTCGTGGTGCTGGAGTGAGTGCACTGGGTCAGGAGGCAAGGCTGGGTGTCTGTGTCACTGCGATCGCTCCGGCCTCCCAGCCTGGTGGTGAAGGTTTCTTTTTCCTTCATTCTTCCTTCCTTTCTCTCCGACCCCCTTCCACAGATCTGTCGGACTCCCGGAGAAATACTGTCATCAAATTGAGCGTCGCTTGCAAGCTATCTCAACCTAGAGACTCACCTACGTGGGACCAAGATTTTTATTGCAGTCTTTGTGTCAAATATATAAAGAGTAAATTAACCGTCTTTGTGTCATTGTCCTTCGTAATGTCCTCTGACACCTTCTTCCACTCGCCTGGGAAGCCTGCAGCTTGCACTCGATGCACCCCATCCTGTCCCACTTAACCCTGCTCCTGCATCACTGAACCTTCAACCAGAAACCTCCAGCCAACAGCCACGGCCTCGCAACCTCATCCCTTCTGTCCCAACCACTGACCTAAGACCCCTCACATTAACACCACAGTCAACTTCATCACTCAAACACCCCCTTTCACCTGCCAACCTTCTCACTCCCCAGCCAAGGACACATAGGGAGCTGATCTCCATCCAGGACAAAGCAGCCTACTTGATCAGCACCCCATCCGCCACCGGAAACACCCAATCTACCACGTCAAGGCCCTTGTACTTTGTTTGCCTACCTGCAGTGTGCTTTCTCTGGAACTAGCACTATAGGCTGCATTCTGTTTTCTTTTTACTACCTCAGTGTACTTGTGTGTGGCATGATCTGTCTGGATGACACACAAAACAAAAGCTTTTCACTGTATCTCGGTACATGTGACAACAATACCCTCCCTCTACCACTGACGTGGACTGGCTGCAGTGTGGCTATCTACCAAGTGCACTGCAGACTCTCACCCAGGCTACTCCAACCCCACCTCCCAAACCCACCACCTCTACCATCAGGAAAGACAAGAGCACAAGGGAACACCACCACCTGCAGGTTCCCCTCCACGTCCCTCATTATCCTGACTGGAAAATACATCACCGCTCCTTCGTTGTCACTGGGTCTAAATCCCAGAACTCCCTCCCCAACACCAATGTGAGAGCACCTTCACCAGAAGGACTGCAGAGGTTTGCGAAGGCAGCTCATCACTACTTTCTCGATGGCACTTAGGGAAACACAATACATGCTGGTCCTGCCAGCGATGCCCATATCTCATAAATGAGTAACTGGATTGGGGGCTGAAAGAGAACAACCAGGCCTGCACTGAGTGTCTGCATATTGTTGGTCCCAAAATGGGGTGGTGTGCTGGCTCATTTCTCAGGTAACCACACTAATGGATCAGGGTTTACATAAATTGGGGAGAGACCACCTGATGTGGGAGGGGAGTCTGTGATGGGGAGAGTGTCTCTTGGCTGTGGGAGGGGAGTTGGTGATGGGGAGAGTGCCTGTGGGCTGTGGGAGGAGAGGCAGTGATGGGGAGAGACTATGGGGACAGTCGATGGGAGAGAGCATCTATGGACTGTGGGTGATTCAGTGGACGGGGAAAGTCTGGATGGGGGAAAGTATCCATGGGCTGGAGGAGGAGGTTGAAAGACTAGTAGAGCCTATGATGGGTAGGGTGACTGACTGCTCTGGAAGTGGGGATGGGGAAGGTGTGCTGTGGAGCTTCCCATCTCATCGAGTGTAGCCAGGTGTGCAATGAAATTGGAGAAACAGCAATGAAACATTTCAGGCCAAAATTGAAAGGTTTAATGAAATTATCTTCACACAATTTGTTGCACTTCAGGGATTCAGTCTCCATCTGGTGCTCGACATTGCCTGAGGAAGGGCGAGAGTGTAAACCTTAAAACAAAACAACCAACGCTGAGTATCTCCAATAATCAAACTCCAACATCGGGACACATAAACAGGCCAGGCTGAGGAAGTAAAGGGTTAAGAAACTGTGACTGACTGTAACTGTACATACAACTAATGGAAAAATACCTCACAAGCAAGAGCATGCAAGCTACTGACTCAGGGATAGGTGATAATTACTGTGTCCGGAACCTTGGTTGCAGACCAGTTATGCCAGACAATAAGGGTGGTGGGTACAATAAACAATGAGTGGGAAGCTTGTCCTAAACAATGAGGGTGAGACCTGTCTTTGAATCTCTTGATTATAACTCAATTATGTTGGACAATAGGTGCGATGTCTGCCTTTGGATCTCTGAGGCCTGACCGAAACTCGCGGCGCCGCATTCATTAAGTGTGCCTGACAATATCTGTATAAATTACTGTCTGCTCCTTTGTACTGTGGAGACCTTGGGAAGTGGCTCTCAACGAGTGCTGAAGAGACCTCTCCCTAGCGGTGTGCTGCTCATAAACGTGTTTTATCAAATCAACCTGGTGGCACTGTGTTACTTTGCAGCGGACAGAAGTGGGAACTTAAAATCAGGCCAACAATTTGGCGAGCCAGCCAGGAGTCCAAGACGAGGTTTCAGAAGCGGGGTGAGTGATCAACAGGGATAACGACTACCTGAGACGGAAGGGCCCACAAGGTAAAATTCACCTTGATCACTCTCAGGGAGTCGGACTCCTCACGAACCTGTCCGAGTGCCACAGGTAAGAGGGGTTTGAGTCCCCAGTTTCGTGTTCGGGGTTCAAGTCCCCAGTTAGTTTCAGGTTTGGGGTTTGAGTCCCCAGTTAGTTTTGTGTTCGGGGTTCGAGTCCCCAGTTAGTTTCAGGTTTGGGGTTCGAGTCCCCAGGTTTGGGTTTTTAGTTTGTGAATTTCAAGGTTTTGAGCTCTAAGTTTTGAGATCGGTTCTCTGGTACTACCACCCTGCCTTAGACCAGTTCTTAAGAGGGGAATTCCCCCATGGGAAGGTCAGGAACCTGAAGTGGGTGAAGGAAAGAGACCGATCTTATGGATAATCGCAGCAATTTGTACCATACGGTTGGGAAAAAAGAATGAGACAATCTCTCGATAAGTCTGGGTCCAATACCCCACTATCTAAGTTATGTAAAGACGATCTGAAAAATGAGAATAACTTCCGTAAATTATCGACACGCCTCAATAAAAAATTGGGAAATGAAATATTGCCATTAGGGGGAACTTGGGATGTGGATAAGTGCCTAAAGACAGAAAGGGTGATTTGGGAACGCAATACAGGGGAAAAATGGAAAATATTAATCTCTGCTTGGAGAAAAACAGCCGAAGACCTAACAAATAGATCTAAACAGAATAGTTGGGAACATAATGCGCGTTGAAGGGGGATTAGCGTATGTGGTGAAAAGGGAAATCCTAAGAGTTGGGAAGTTCTGAAGTCTCAGTGTGGAGACCACGATGCTGAGAGGAACAGAAGGGAGAGGGAAGGGGTAGATCAGGAGAATAAGGAAAAACATTGGAATAAAAATAGAAAAAATGATAAAGTGGAGGTACCTCCCTGTTGTTCCAAAGTAATGATACAGAGGAAAATGAGGATTGGATGGTCCACCCCACAGCCCCTACCTACCCCCACGTTTCACTGCCGCCCCCATATAATGCGACTAGTCCGCAAACTGTTCCGCTCTCATCACCAATAACTGCTAGCCAAGTCCCGTCCCAAGGACAATTCCATGGCCCTATTGTGTCCCGAATTAGGAATCAGCTTAGACGGAGAGAAAGCCCACATACGAACGGCTCTAAGGCCACAGACAAGCAACGGGACTTTTTGGTAGACGACAGACCTTTAGTAGATCCTCAGACGGACACCGATTATGACTCCGATTCTACCCTTGGTTATGACAACCCTAAAGATCCCGGCCCACCACCTATGTTGAATAAGGTAAAGGGAGCAAAGGATAAACGACAGTTCCCCAGCAGGAGTGTTCCCAATCCCGATCCAGCCCAAGCGAGCGCTAATCCTACGATCCAAATCTACACCCCTTGGAAGCCTCAGGAGATGTACCTAATCATGAGTCAGGCACCCAACCATAAGACCAACCCAGAGGATTTCATAGATTATGTGATTGGAACAATTCAGATGTACCAGGCCACCACCCAAGACTTTTCCAGTCTTTGTTGCATGGCCCTTACAACTAATGAGGCGGAAAGATGGAAAGAACACCTGGGAAACTATGCGGATTGGGCAGCCTTTCAGGCCGCCGTCTGACCTCAGGACCAGGTAGACACCATTAGAACTGCCCTTCGCAAAACCCTCCAACAGCCTATTGACATAACTAAGGCTTTACAATGCCGACCGAAACAGGGTGAGGACGGCCCAGATTTTTGGGACCGTTTCTGTGCACTTTATGGTACCTATGCGGGGGATGATGCCTACAACAGAGGCAATGCCTCCCCCCAGTTTAACGCCCTCCTACTGCAATGTATTCCCGAGGGAGTGGCGTCAGCTATCCACACTAATAACATGAACTGGCCTGACCATACACGACAAGCCATGAGGAGGGCCCTAGTCTACTTCTGGAGTAACGGGCGCGATTCGAAAGCCACAAGGGTGAAACAGGAAATGGTCCAGAGACCCCCTCGGCCCCAACCTCCCTACTCCGATAATATATCAAATGGAACCGCAGTTTTGCGTTCCAGGAGGGGTTAACCAGTCTGGTAAAGGGTATCCAATGCACCCCAATGGCCCAAGGCCCCAGCGTATGGATCCCCTCACGAGCCACCACCGCCCCCTCGTGGACCAGGACCCAGGGGACCCCAACAACCCGAACTGGCGAGCATCAGGTCGACAGGATGCTACCTTTGCAGGGCACCTGACCATTGGTGGCGGGACTGCCCCCACTACAACCAACGGCAGGCTAGACCCCCCCCTGGTAAACGACAACCTTTTTCAACTAGCAACCCGTTTTCCACCTGCGGGAAGTAGCCATTCCATGTAACCTACCCTCACCGAGAACCCGGTCAATGAACCTATCGTCAATTTCTTAGTTGAGGGAAAGCCGATCCCCTTTATGATAGACACGGGGGCCAATACCTCGACCCTCGAAGCTCCTCGTATCGCCCAGCATGATTTTAAACTGTCCACGGCCATGGTTTTATCGAGCGGGCTGGAGGGACAGGGAAGGTCCTACCCCTTAACTGAACCTTTACAAGTGGAATTTGGAGATCAGGAATGTCTGATCCAATTTGCAGTAACCCCAGACCTAGGGGTTAAATTGGCTGGGAGGGACCTGCTCTGCTCCCTCCGACTCAAAATACAATGTCTGGCTGAAGGAATTACCATTACTGGCCCTAAACCCCTAAGGACCCTCTGGATTCACCAGCCTCCTCAGTGGTGGACGGTGGACTGCACGAATGGAGATTTTGACCCACCATTTAAGGCCCCTGACCCGCATGTGATGCTGGCTTATGACCCCTCAGGGGTCTCAAGGGAGCTGGAAGTTTTGTATGCTCCCCTCCTGGGTAGCATGGTGACTGTTACTATTTTAGGGGAAGTAGCGGGTAAGGAGGGTACAGCACTTTTAGTTCAAGTGCCTAATCAATTGTGGAATCAGTCAGGCTTGATGTCCCCTCACATTACCCTGTCAGTTAATGAGGGTCATAAACTGAAGGAGCTGGGATTCCTAGCCCACTGGCTTGAGGCACAGGCAGATACAGGCCTTTACGGGGTTCCCCAGATACTGCCAGGAGGGACCCTGACTTATTACCTCACCCCTTTCTCGGTGACAGGCTGTTTACGCCACCATCAGCCCCACCGACTCCCTTCAGATGAGCTAACCCCCGATTCATGGGCTGCGTCAAAAGTTGAGGTAGGGTTTACCCCAGTGACCCCAGTCCAAATCCGTGTGAGACCGGGAGCACAACTGCCTTCTGTCCCACAGCACCCCCTTCGGAGAGAGGCAGTTGACAGAATAACCCATTTATAGATTCATTCTGCAAACAGGGCATTCTGATTCCTTGCCAATCACCCTGCAACACCCCCATTTTACCTGTCCCCAAACCCGGACGGATGGAATGGCGCCTAGTACAAGACCTGCGTAAGGTCAATGAGATAGTGGAACCACTGCATCCTGTGGTCCTGAACCCGGCCATCATTCTCAGCAGCATCCCTGCTGACTCTTGTATTTTTACACTCGTGGATCTCCAGCAGGCACTTTTTGCAATTCCCCTATCTCCCAACTCTACAGTACCTGTTTGCTTTCACCTTCCAAGGTCAGCAATATACCTGGATGCACCTCCCGCAAGGGTTTATACACTCCTCGACTATTTTCTCCCAAGTTTTGTATCAACAACTCCAAGGTTTGCAACTTTCTGACAAATCCACCATGGTCTAGTATGTCGATGACCTTTTATTGGCAAGCCCCTCGGAGCCCGCCAACATCGCGGACACCAACAGACTACTTCACGCACTCCATTCTTGGGGATACGTAATTCCTCTACAGAAAGTAAAACGAACCCAGCGTCAGGTGAAATTTCTGGGCACCCTTTTAAGTGCTACTGTGCGGCAGCTCACTCCTGAACGTATTGCACCCATCATTGCTACCCCACCGCCCGCTACCCCGAAGGGTATGCGTGCATTCTTAGGTTTAGTAAATTTCTGCAGACAATGGCTACCTAATGTGGTCCTCCTTACTAAGCACCTCACATCCCTGGTTTCAAGCCAGTCCGTGGAACCTTTTGAACTTACAGAGGAGCAAAAGGTGGCTTTTGATAAGCTCAAACAAGCCCTTGCCAGTGCCCCGGCCCTGGGACGCCCTCTATATTACCGCCCATTCCAGCTTTTTGTGAATGTTCTGGAGGACTGCGCTACAGCCGTCCTTAATCAAACCCATGGGGATAGAAAAAGACCAGTGGCATATTACTCCACTCGGCTGGGCCCGGTTGCTAGGGGGCTCCAGCCATGCTCAAACAGATGCTTCCAGCCATCTACTCCCTGGTAACAGCAACCTCCAATATAACCCTGCAACAGTCAGTGGTTGTTTATTCCTCCCATACCGTAACAGCACTCCTGACCTCTCATCAGATGCAACATCTTACCCAGGCCCGCTTAAACAGATACGAGGTAGCGCTCCTGAATAACCCACTCCTCACTTTTGCCTACTGCACCACCATTAACCCTGCCACCTTTCTACAGGCCCCACTGGAGGAACTTGAAGATCCGCCACATCACTGTTTAACGCGTAACCACATTTTGGCTACAGCCTGTCCGGACCTTTTGGATAAGGCCATCCAGTCAGCAGACTTAAACCTGTATGTCGACGGTAGTTCCTCCATTTCTGAACAGGGAAACCGCCTTTGCGGCTATGCCATAGTAGACGACTCCCACGTTGTGGAGTCTGTATCTTTGCAGCCCCCAGTCTCTGCCCAAAAAGCACAACTTTTTGCCATGACCAGAGCTTGTATTTTAGCCAAGGACAAAGTAGCTAACATCTTTACTGATTCCTGCTATGCTTTTGGAGTTGCCCATGATTTTGGCCAACTCTGGGCGCACAAGGGATTTTTGACCTCTACAGGTAGCCCCATACAGAATGCAGCTTATGTAAAGAACCTCCTCCAGGCCATCCTCCTCCCTAATAAATTTGCCATCATTAAATTCAGACGCCTCCCTAGTAACACAGGGCAACAACAGGGCAGACACAGAGGCTAAATTGGCAGCACACCAGAGGTCTAAAATCATTTCGACTGCGGAAAAACAGGCAATTGCTTGCAAGCCAAAGGTAACAACGCAGGGCACCCCAGACATGGTCACTGTGCAGCACTTACAGGGAGATGCCCCTGACTCAGAAAAACAAGTACGGAAGGCACACGGGTGTACGTACTCTGCGCCACATGGCCCCTGGGTTACTCCAGTCGGTCAAGTATGTATACCTGATTCCTTGTTACCAATGCTTAT